>NW_026652278.1:70644821-70808184 GCF_009828535.3 Hylobates moloch | reverse complement strand
TGTGTGTGTGTGTGTGTGTGTGTGTGTGTGTGTGTGTGTGTGTGTGTTTTAATTTTCACACCATACAAAAAGAAAAATCTGTAGTGCAAAATCTGTATCCTATGTTAATTCTGTATTCTCCATCGTAATAAAGTTTGCTTTTAAATAACAGTCAACATTTGTAGGTTAATGGACTTGGGCCATGTTTCCTTTTGATAATCTATAAGATTCTGTGATGCTGAGAGTCTTGCTGCTGAACCAAGAAGCTAGTGAGTTGGCTCCTTTTTGAACCTTTGCCCCACACTGGTGATTTGTAGGATGTACAATTAAGGAGTGACGAGACAGCAACTTGAGCTGGCCACCAAAAGCCACATGGAGAGCTCCAATGTCAATTCTGTGCACCAGGGAGAATCTCAGTAGTGATAACCACAGAATATGAGAACTATTTGTGAGACTCTGAAGACATTTAGCTTAGCTAAGGATACCTGGGCAGAAGGTACAGTCACAGAGGCAGTTCTTATCAACAACAAACTAAGGAATTGCTCTTTGAAGCAAACACTGTATTTCTATTTCAGATTTATGAATCTTCAAGGTTTTCTCTGGTGATATTAAAAAGACACTCCCAACAACTGATGATTCTGTACATGTTAGCCTAGCAAAACCTAAAAACTTATCTTGTGCAAGTCAACCAAGTGACATTTTTGTTTCAACTCAGCAAACTATAAAGTAAAAAATCTAAAGTACAGTCATTCATTGTTGTAGTTTGAGCAACTGAATTCTCTCCGGCTAGAGGCTCATTGGGTTTTATGTGGCTAACTCCCCATCAAATGCTTTTGGATGTGTAGTAAAACTTCTTGAGTAGTCACCTATGTGTCCAGTCTAAGGCAGAGTGGAAGAAAGACTCAAGAGAAGGCTGAATGTTTCTCATTTGAGAAATTGATTATCTAGTCAATAAGACAAGACTGGCACATATGAAAAAAAGGAGGAATGTGAGTCAGGCACTGTGAGTCAAAGGAATCTGGAAAGAGGAGAGAGCACTAATGACAAGTGCAGTCCAGGAAGTCTTTCCAGAGGAGGCAACTGGGTCCCAGGCTTAGTGAACTGTAGGATGTTGATAGGTGCAGACAGGGAGGAAGGACATTTTAGCCCAAGATGAGCAAAGACATGGAAGGTGAAAAGTAAAATCACATGGGGGCTAGAAAAGCAGGTAAGTAAGGGGGACCCACATATCCAGGACAAGGGCAAGACAGGTGAAGTGTTGGACCAATGGAAACCCTCCAACCAGAGCACAGGAGACTGTCTGTGAGTGGGTGAGTTAGAGGTTAAAAATGCTATCACATGCAGAAGTTTCCAAACCATTTTTAAGCAACTTTTAGAATGAAACTCTTAGACATCCAATAAATAAATTAAAGCAGAACCTTCTCGTCCAGATGTCCCTACCCTCCAACACACATACACAGTGGAGTCTCTGATGTACTTTTGAGGAATCCAGGAGAACAAAGTTTGACAACCATTAAGGTCTAATCTCCTCCTCTTCATTTGTTAGAGATGTGGAGAAACTGAGTCCAAAGAAATCAAGTGACTTCACAGAAGGGTGATGAATCTCTGCAATCCTGGTCATTTTCTGTTCCTCTCTTTCTTCCTCTCGCCCCTACCCCCTGCACCACCACTATTCCCAATAACCCACAAATAACTGTCAGCAATAATATTGGCCACCGCCATTTCAATATATATATCCCAAACATCTGCTCACATCTTTTTATCTCTGTGGATACAATTTCAGCATCCTTGATTAAAGATTAATTCAACAGATGTTTACTGAGCACTTACTATGTACAGTACACTCAGAGGATAAGTCAGACTTGGACCCACCCTTCAGAAACACTGCCAGGCAGGAAAAAAACAAGTGTGAACAGGGTGGGTAAACTGCTGAATTATGTATTTATGGTTCTTTTCTACTTTGCATTCTATTCATACTTTTAATTCAAATGCAATCATTACTTAGCTGGAGGACTGCCTCTTCCCCACCTCCACCCCCTGCTTGTTGTAGTAGCAGGGCTTGAAACCATGGTATAATTAACATAATTAAAGTATTAATAAAGATTGAAGGGGTTGGACACTGTGTGAAATGCTTAATTTTGTGTATCTTTAGCTGATTGAATGTTTAGGTTTGCATTTCAGCTGTCACCCAAATTATGTGTAATTAAGCCAAAGCTAGGATCTGCCTGTCTCATACCCGGTGCGGATGGCAGACAGATCTGATTCTGGGGAGAAGGTGGTAAATCTGCCCACTCATTTGTAGCTATGCGCTTTCACACTTTTTATGCATCTCCTGCCTTTTCCCAGTGCATTCATCGATCAAATTATCCCATTAGCATGGAATGAAGAATAGATAGCTACAGTGGAAAATAAGTCAAATGCTTTCAAAATATTCCCTGGCTCATACTCCCCACCCCAACATCCTGCCATCTCTCCCTGGATAGTGTCCCCATGTGCTGGTGCTGTAGGACACTCTCTCAGAGTACACACAATGGATGTTCATACAGGATTGTATGTGATACATCAGCAATGGAAGCAGCCACAAATCCAAGGGGCTGGCTCCATGTTCAGAGAGACACCCTCTTTTGGAACAAAAATCATTTAAAGAAGTCATTTACAAGACACTTTAAGAAGAGATCAAATCCTTATCTTGATATTGAAGGAGACATAACTCAAAGCAAGGACCCCAGAAATCAACCACTATATACAAAAGAGCTCTGCAGGTGTTTGTACAGATCATGGTAACATCCAATCCCTCACAGGAGCCATGGATCACGTACAATGTACTAATTCTTATGCCGTCAATCCAGAGAGAGAAGAAAACACCCCGCAACAGAAGACGAAGGCCCAGAGGGAAACAAGAGCAGCAAGTTCTCAGCAGGCCACAGCAGTCACACAAGGAGACGACCTGCATGGGGAAGCCTGGGTCTGAGCTGGGCCTGGAAAGATGAGTCAGATGTATCTAGGAGGCTGTGAGGAGGGGAACATGACCGAGCAAATGCTCAGAGGCACGGAAGCACAGTCTGTTTTTAGGAGAGAGCGACTCTCCTTAGCTTATTAGGGGAGACAGTTTGTGTAAAAGGTAAGTTTTATTTTTATTTTATTCATTTATTTTTCAGACGGAGTTTCACTCTTGTTGCCTAGGCTGGAATGCAGTGGGTGTGATCTCAGGTCACTGCAACCTCTGCCTCCTGGGTTCAAGCGATTTTCCTGCCTCAGTCTGCTGTGTAGCTGGAATTATAGGTGTCCACCACCACACTTGGCTGATTTTTGTATTTTTAGTAGAGACGGGGTTTCACCATGTTGGCCAGGCTAGTCTTGAACTCCTGACCTCAGGTGATCCGCCCGCCTCGGCCTCCCAAAGTGCTAGGATTACAAGTGTGGGCCACCACACCCAGCGGAAAGACAAGTTTTAAAAGCAAAGCTGAGGCAACACCAGTGCCGAGGGCCTGGAAAGCCATACTGAGCAGAGTGTGGTGAAGGGGCCTGGGAAAAATATGGGACTGGTGGTCCAGATATGCACAAGCAGAGGGGAGGACATGCTTGCTGGGTTGGTTTTCCATGGCTGTTCTAACAGATTACCCTGGGCTTCGCTGCTGAATGCAATGCACATGTGTTACTTCCTATTTCTGAAGGTCAAAAGCCAGTGGGCACAGCTGGTTTCCCCACATTGAGTCTGACAAGGCCAAAATCAAGGTGCTGGCTGGACCAGGCTCTGGGGTAGAATCTGTCCCTTCTTAGCCCCAGTCAGGTTGCTGGTAGAATTCAGTTCCACTGGGCTCTAGGATTGAGGTCCATGTTTCCTTGCTGGCTGCCCTGTGATTAGTCAAACTTCATATTTTTTATCCCAAAATACACATAAAGTGTCACCCCCCCCCCAATTTCCAGTTTAGGGTTTCTTTAAAATGGAGCAGAGTATAAAGACCCTTGAAAGACAAACTGAGCACAGGCTACTTTCGATTATAAAGTTCTGCCTTTCTTGTTTAAATCTCTCTTGGCCTGCTCTCATATAATTTGTTGGCTTCCTTTATTAAAAAACGCAGTAACATTTGCTTTATGAAATTTTTCCAAAGCATTTAACTCAGTGATCACAAAAATGACAGCTCTTTAGTCTTGTACCCATAGTTGATTGGTTTATATAATATTTAATTGAACTATGTTTACCAATCTTGTACAAGAAAAACTGGCATAAACAAGTTTGGGAATAAATGTAACTGCATCTTGGTGAGAGCAGGTGAGTATGGAAAGTCTAGAGGGAGGCGTCTCCTCACTGGGGACAGGAACACCAGTGGACATACTTTTTTTTTTTTTTTTGAGATGGAGTCTCATTCTGTCACCCATGCTGGAGTGCAGTGGCCTGATCTCAGCTCACTGCAACCTCTGCCTCCTGGGTTCAAGTGATTCTCCTGTCTCAGGTTTCCAAGTAGCTGGGATTACAGGCATGTGCTACCAGGCCAGCTAACTTTTGTATTTTTAGTAGAGATGAGGTTTCACCATGATGGCCAGGCTGGTCTCAATCTCCTGACCTCAGGTGATCTGCTTGCCTTGGCCTCCCAAAGTGCTGGGATTACAGGTGTGAGCCACCGCACCCGACGACCAGTGAGCACATTTTACGGAGGGCACAGAGGAGGTGGAGAAGGCGAGATGATCCCATTGGATAGGTAGGGGTGGATAAAGAGGGCTTCCACTAAACAGGAAGTGACTCACATGACTATGTGCGGAAGTCACACACACTGGGCATTGTTTTTTAAATAATCACCCCATCCCCCAACCAAAAATAAATACATAAGTCAGTAATAGTGTGGCATGTTTCTCAACTAACAGGACAAAGTTAAAGGCAAAATGGCAGCTCACACTCCCAGCCCCCTTCCTAGGGCTTCACAGACGTAGGATCCCTGAACTAGCTGAGTCTTGCGGCAGTTGTCCTCAGTCTTAGAAACAGAATGCCTTAAAGGCTAGTCGGAGCTTGAGAAAGTCAAAATCGACCAGATAGAGGCATCCACTGTGGTCACTTGTAATTATTCTCTTCCCCCTGGTAAAGTGTATCTAAAACAGCTCACTGTTCAGAGCAAGTGTTTTGATCAATTATGTACAATGGTAGGTTAGCACCTTCATGGGTTTCCCTGGCTGATTCATTACCCCTGTTGTGGCACAGAGTAGCATTTCAAAGTACCAATTAGTAAGTCAGACAGGCCTGAGTTTGAATCCCAGCTCTGCCTGACCACCTTGCTGTGAGCAAATTACTTCACCACCACGAACTGCAGTTTCCTCCATATGAAATAGAAATGATGAAGCCTATGTTTACGGAATTGTTGTGGCCACTGAATGTGATGATATGCACAAAGTAGTTTCTGTAGAGCGTTTGGCGCATAACAAGCCCTTGAGAAATGGGCACTGACCCTTTAAGGAGATAGGTAGGCTCTGATTTGGGAGGGGTGGAATTTAGCCACAGGGAACCAACCTCAGCGCAGGGGCTGCATGAGAGTCTGGGGCAATCGGAGATATGCCAGGCATGAGAGGGGAAAGTGGTTACTCCCTTGACAATTTTGCTCAGTGCTGACCCAGTCTTTAACTTGGGAGCCTCAAGGATCCAGAAACTTATGATTAACACAGCCCACACACGAGAACTTCCCAGAGTCCCACAGAAGGCATTCACAGCCAGTTCACCTGTATTTTCATGCAGTCATGCAAGAGATATGGATTACATGCCTGCCCTGTGTCAGAGGCTGAGGACACAGAGGTGATCACAAAGGGTCTAAGATCCTCAAGGAGTTCCCAGTCCAGAAAGGAAAATAAACATGCATACTTTCCTGTACTACTGTAATTTATGAGGCATAAGTAAACAGAAGGTACAGTGTCTAATCCTACCTGGGGAAAATGAGGAATGTTTCCCAGAAAAGATGCCATGTGAGCAAGCTTATGAAAGGTGACAGGAGTTTGATGTGTGAGGAAAGAGAGAAAAAGCATTCCAGGCAGTGGGACAAGCACAAGGTCGTAAGAGGTTCCAACCTGTTCTGAGAACAGTGAGAGGGTCAGGGTGGCTGGAATGGTTAGTAGCTGGAGATGAGGCAGCACAGTCCCACTGCTGAGCTCAGCTCCTGGAGGTTAAAATCGCTTTCTCTTAGGTCATCATCGACAGAATCAAGAAACCAATCCAGATGCATCTTTTGATTGACAGAAGGAAGGAGAGGATGTGTGCCTTTCATCATCCCAATGGATGATTATCTAGGCCAATGCTTCTTGAGTTTCACGTGCGTGTGGGTCACTTGGAGGTTTTGTTAAAAGGTGGATGCTGATTCAGTAGGTCTGGGATGGTGGCCTCGACGATTCTGCATTTCTGACAGGCTCCCTGGTGATACCAATGTTGCTGGCCCAGGGACCCCATTTTCAGTAGCAAAGATCTGCATATCCTACCACCAACCAACTTCCCCCAAGAGTTACTTTGCAACAGGAAGGCCCAGCATCTCTACAATGGTACAATCCACCCACTGGAATGGCTAAATGAAGCACCACTCTCTGCCATCTAGAGCATACTGACAATTTCTCCTCAACCTCCTCCCCTTCACCCCCCACCCCCGCAAAGAAAAGTAATTTAGGGAAAAATAATCCTATATTTTCTAACTTCCTCAGTAGCTTTATGATTCAGACAATTTTCCAAACGTTCCCACCTTTATCAATTTGGAATGTGAATGAGACATCTGACCCAAATTTCCCAATTTCCTGTAGCTGAGCCACAAGGTAGAAGTCTGAACATTCTCACTGAGCAACTCTTTGGATTTCCAGTTTCAGACAGAAAAACATGATTCTCTTTCATTTTAAGCCATTAAAGTCTGGGAAACTTTACTTCACATTACTGAACTCGGGATCAAACAAAATTGCCTGGGGTGGATGATGGGGTCTGTTTAAAGAATTGAATCCACCTCGAAACCCAGGATATATCCTTCTTTATCTGGAGAGACACAGAAGAGGCACACCTTCTGGTCTGCATTTTCACCCCAAGATTTAGGTGAAATATGCTCTTCCAGGTCCAACAACCTCTGTCCTAAGCCCCTCTGGAGGGACATCACAGCTTTCCAGAGAAAGTTACTTAGGAAGAAGCGGCTTTTCCTCTCTTTTTTAAGTGTGCTCTTGGGACCTAGGCATCCTCTACTACCTCTGGCAGTTAGAGGATCCCACAGTTGCTAGGGGTCTCTGTCTCCCTTTTCTTAAGTACTATGAAAATGACTACTTATTATGTGGGACCCTCATTTGTCAAATATATCACTGTCATGGGTGATGTCATGAGTATGTCACTGTCATATCAGACTCTGCCAGTAAACTCCAGAAGCCAGGGATTCTCCTGATTTTTCTGGATCTCTCATTATGTTCATCATTCTTCTAGCCACAGAGTGCTCAAAAACCTACCATCTTCATTTATGGTGGAGGATGGCAGCTCAAATAACATTCTTCTGGAAAGGAAATAATCCTATTTTTTTTCTCATTCAACAATTAAGCCCTAGATTGGGACCTTGGGCCACCCCAAACTTAAGAAACAGATGTCAGGTTCTAGCTTTTCTAGAACATTTTAGAAGCGGCACAAAAGAAGTGTTGTATCTTAGGGAAAGAGCCCTGGGATTAGTCGTAATTTTCCCCTATACCATCTGAGGACATTGGGTAAATGATATAACCTTGTGGCCTCACTTTCCTCATTTGCTATTTAAAAACTGTGTCTCGTTTCCCTGCAAGAGCTGGATAAATTAAAGAAGTTAAGCACCTTAACACTAATGTCTGGAACAAATGAAGAAAATAAGAAGGTAGTGGATAAGTGGGTGAATGGGCACATAGAGAGATGAGTGGACAGGCATATGGAATAGAGATGGGTAGATGGGCACATGGAATAGAGATGGGTGGACGGGCACATGGAATAGAGATGGGTGGACGGGCACATGGAATAGAGATGGGTGGACGGGCACATGGAATAGAGATGGGTGGACGGGCACATGGAGAGATGGGTGGATGGGCACATGGAGAGATGGGTTGATGGGTACATAGAATAGAGATGGGTGGACGGGCACATGGAATAGAGATGGGTGGACGGGCACATGGAATAGAGATGGGTGGACGGGCACATGGAATAGAGATGGGTGGATGGGCACATGGAGAGATGGGTTGATGGGTACATAGAATAGAGATGGGTGGCACAATCCCTATCAGGGAAAGAATAGAGATTTGCTTTGTTTTGTTTTACAAAGTGTCCTCTGCCATAAACCCAGTAAGTATTTCACAATGTCTTCTCTGAATCACCAAATCTCAAAATCCTAAATTTATAACCAAAAATTAAGTATCTATCTTTCCAAATTATAGTCTGTCCTGACAGAAATTAAAAAATACTTTGGGCCAGGGACAGTGGCTCATGCCTGTAATCCTAGCACTTCGGGAGGCCAAGGCAGGAGGATCACTTGAGCCCAGGAGTTTGAGAGCAGCCTGGGCAACACAGTGAGTGAGACACAGTCTCTATTTAAAAAAAATTTTTTTAACCCTTTGGAATTATTTGCTCCATTCTTCTCATTTTACAAGTGAAGCAGCTGAGGCCAGAGAAGAGAAGGGATTTGTCCAAGTTGTTAAACTCACAGGGAGCAGAGCTGGTGAGATTCTACCAAATTGGGACTCCAAAATGTCCAGTCACTTTCTAATGGATCCCACTGTCTCCACAAAAAGTACTCATGCTCTCTGGCATTAGAAAGCATTTCCATTCTTCTGACCAAAAGCTCAGCACAGGGCTGAGTTTTTAGAAAAGTAAACCACTGAATACCATTTACCAAAGAGTAGCTCTTTCTCAATGGCAGGAAAATAGAGAGATGTGTTTCCAATTAGTCAGAGAAAGAACTCAGCCACAAATGCCTTGCCATTTAGTGTTGCTAAGCTGGTGATTTCTCCCCAAAGCAGGGAACGGGGATAACTGTCATCATCCTTTATGTTATTTGCATCCAAAGAAGTCACATGTGTCTCAGCAATGTGAAATATTCTCTTTCATCTGCTTGAGAATTATCATCTAGTGTCCGCTCCTTCCTCCAGATAGCACATCATTAAGTTCCCCTTCCATGAGCTAAACTCCTTGACACAAACTTTCATGCAAAGTAATATGTTTTAAAAAGAGAAAATCATTAAAGAGGGGTTTAGCTTTCCTTCATTCTGCAGTCCTTTTTCTAAAGGGCTCCTGACTGCCAGATAGCTTTCTCTGGGCACAAAAATGTCCTCTTCATTTTGGTGAGCACACACCTGATAAAGCTTCATTAAAATTCTTTTCCAAACAGAAAACTCTAGCATCCAGATTCCAAATAAACGCATGCATTTCTAAAGGGAAACCTGACAAGGAGAAGTTACATGCACACCATTAACAAGTCAGAAAAGCCCTGACTAAGGACAATCTTTCAATTCATTAACGCCAAGCCGTCCCATTGAGGAAGTCAGGGAAGGAAATGCCTCAGTGAAGAGAAAGTATCTCCTGGGTTTTCAGGGCATTGGAACTTCACTCAAAAAGTCTGCAAGGAAAGGAAAACTTGATGTGGCAGTGTAGTAGACTGTTGCAGTAACGGCTCTCAATCTGTTCAAATCTCTCTGTATCTGTGACCCTGGTGATTTCTCGCCAAAACAGTCCCTTCTTATGTTGACTCTGGGCTTGGCCACATAACTTGCTTTGAGCAATAAGACAGTAGCCAACGTGATACAATCAGACTTGAAAGGTACAGGGCTTGTTCTTTGCTGCTCATGGAACTCTGAAGCCACCATGTGAACAACACTGAGACTAACCTGCTGAAAAAGGAAAGGCCACATGAAGAGAGACCCCAGCCATATAAGCCATCCTAGGGTCCCCAGCTAAGACCAAAGACCTGTGAGGGAGACCAGCCAAGAAGAGCCAGGACCGCTCTGAGTCCAAAGAACCATCCAACCGAGTCCAAATTGCAAATCTGCACAACTGGGAACTAAAGAAATATTTGCTGTTTTAAGTCACTAATTTTGGGGAGTAGTTTTTTACCCAGCAAAAGCTAATTGATACAGCAGTTCTGAAGCTCTCAGCAGAAACATTGGCACCAGTTTTACATAGGTTTTTGGTTGATTTCCAAGGGCTACAAAACTTCTGACCTGAAAAATATTTGACACTAAGTCCACAATATCCTCAGCAAATCATGAAAAATGTATCCAACAAAATAAGAGGTGAGGATGAGATACAGATGCAACATAATAGGCTCTGAGCTCTACTCTAAGAACACTATAACAATTGTGGCATTGTGGCTAACAGGGACTCAGACATACCCAACAAGCTGGACAATGGATTTGGAAGAAGCAGAACTTAGTATGAGACCTAGCTCTGGTGCTTACAAGTCATGTGACATTCGACAAATCATTTCAGTTCTCTGTATCTTTCTTCAATAATAATAAAGGGCCACTCCAGGCGTGGGGCTCACGCCTGTAATCCCTGCACTTTTGGAGGCCAAGACAGGCGGATCATGAGGTCAAGAGTTTGAGACCAGCCCAGACAATATGGTGAAACTCCATCTCTACTAAAAATACAAAATTAGCCGGCGTGGTGGTGCATGCCTGTAATCCCAGCTACTTGGGAGGCTGAGGCAGGAGAATCGCTTGTACCCAGGAGTTAGAGGTTATGGTGAGCCGAGATCACACTATTGCACTCCAGCCTGGGCAGCAAGAGCGAAACTCCATCTAAAAATAAAAATAAATAAATAAATAAATAAATAAATAAATAAATAAAAATAATAATACTAATAATATGGGGTCACTAAGCGTTATGAAATAAAAAAAATTGGCCAGGCATGGTGGCTCATGCCTGTAATCCCAGCACTTTGTGGGGCCAAGGCAGGCAGATCACCTGAGGTCAAGAATTTGAGACCAGCCTGGCCAACATGGCAAAACCCCGTCTCTACTAAAATACAAAAATTAGCCAGGCATGGTGGCAGGCGCCTGTAATCCCAGCTACTCAGGAGGCTGAGGCAGGAGAATCACTTGAACCCGGGAGGCAGGCACTGCAGTGTCATAGAGTTGTGCCACTGCACTCCAGCCTGAGCAACAAGAGTGAAACCCTGTCTCAGAAAGAAAAGAAAAAGAAAAAATATACACGTGAAAGTGGTTGGTAATACGTAGCATGCTATCCAATATCAAGTATAATTTTTTATGATGAAGTTGATTAGCAATAAAACTATTGCTACTGGTGAAAACTCAAGAAATAAGACTTTACAGCATGCTGTTTGTAGATGCCTACAAACCCATATGACCATTCCACCCCAATCCCCTCTTATGCAAGTAATAAAAATTCATCCAACTAGATCGATGAACGGCATCAGAATTTTAAGACAGAGAACTTTAATGTTTGTGAACCATATTATAAACTGCAAAAAGTAGACATGAAAGGCATTTGCTGTGGTAAGAAATCCCGTGAATTGTTTAGTAATTAGAATACTCACTCTCTAACGTTTCTATCATTAGCTCCATTAAACATGCATACATTCAGATGTATGCCTGCCATATTTTAAAAATGAGGTCTAAGCTGGGTGCAGTGGATCATGCCTGTCATCCTAGCACTTGAGTAGGCAGAGGCAGGAGGACTGCTTCAGTTCAGGAGTTCAAGACCAGCCTGGGAAACATCATGAAACATCTCTACTAAAAATAAAAAAAAATTAGCCAGGCTTGGTGGCACACACCTATAGTCCCAGCTACTTGGGAGGCTGAGGCAGGAGGATCACCTGAGCCTGGGAGGTCAAGGCTGCAGTGAGGCAAGATTGTGCCACTGCACTCCAGCCTGGGTGACAGAGTGACACTCTGTCTCAAAAAAAATTTTTTTGAAGTGGAGTCTTACTCCACATATGTTTACAAAGTATTTTTAATTGATCAGTGTACCATACTGATATTGTAAAATCAGAAAGAAAGATGTTTCAATGTGCATCACATGTTGTAGATTCAGGATATTTCAGAGCATGTGAAAAAGCAGGGTAGGGCTAATGCACAAACTCTGTCTCAGCCAAACTCCTGTGTCTGCCAAGATCCTGGATTAAAACTCAGTAATGGAGATAGCTTCCCAATTTGTTAAAAGATAGCACTATTTCAATTTTATGATTGTCCTCTAATCATTTTTCTTACATCTTCAGTGCCTGTGACTATTGTCTCTGAGAGAATGTGCCATAAGATAGCATTTCTGATTTGGCAGAAAATGCCATATTTAGCTGTTTTAAGTTTGGGTTAATATTAATAATGGTCTCCATGTAGCACATACTTGCTGCATGGGTGTCAAGGATACAAATAAATGCCTGTGGTTCTAAGCCTCAGAATGGTTCTGCAAGATAGACACTTCAGTATTATCCCTACTTTAAGGCTAAGGGAAAGGAGGAATAGAGAAGTTAAGTAACATGTACAAGGTCACACAGCCAGTCCATGGAGGAAATGGGAATTCCTCTAGGTTGCCTAACTGTAGAGCCTGTGCTCTTAAACCAGGGCATATGAAATCCATGGTATCACTCAAGAAACACCATAATTTTCAAATGCCCTGAGTCTTGAACATGTTTGAGAACCCCTGGATTCATGACCTGGTAAAAACAGGACCATTATCGTAGAGTTTGACATAATGCTGGCTTCATGAATAAGAAGTTCCAAAACAAAATTTAATATTAGAATGACACAGATGACATCTGTATTTTTAGGCACATATTCACACACAAATGCACACACACATACACATCCCATACCCTATACCTTAGTAATTTTACTAGATAACCTGCCTAGATTTATTTTATTTTGGCTGTGAATGAAGATATTCCTCTTCCAATTCAATAAAAAAGCACAACAGAGCCATAAATACAGAGATGAATGTAAGAATTCAACCGTTTGATTGCATTAATTCAAAGAACTGATTAAAGAGTCTTTATACAATGGTAGAAATCGGTTTGATTTATTAAGCTACATTATCCTTGAAATCTGCACAGAGTGGGGAAAAAAATAAAACCTGTCACTTTAAAGAAATACACTCTACAATAAAAGGAATGAGGAAAAAGAACACCTAGGATAATTTATAAACATATGCATAATCTGGAGAAACCAGCTCACAACTGGATAGTTCATTCCTCCAAGTCTGTGATTGGGGGCAGCTCCTCCTTCATTCCACCCTCCAACTTTCAATTAGGAGAGTAATATTGCTTTGTTATTGTTTCTCCTCAACCTAGAATAGGGCGATGCAAAGACCTGTAAGTTATAAACACTGCTCAGCAATTAAGCAGGCCATTAGTCTTCTTCAGCATTGTAACATCATGATGCTCAACTGCTCTGTCCTGACACATGGCCAGGGCTGAGTGTGACCATCAAAGGTTCCCAGCTTCAGACACTTGCACTCTGCTCCAAGGGAATAGAAAAAGCCTTTGTCCAAAGAATGCCAAGAGAAAACATGCTAAGACTCTTGCTCCTCAAAGTGCGGCCCCCTGGCCTTCTACCCCAGGCACCACCTGTGAACGTGTTAGAAATGCAGTCTTCTTCCACCCTAGACCCACTGAATCAGAATGTGATTTTAACAAAATCTCCAGGTGGTTTCTAGGCACGGTAAAGTTTGAGAAGCACTGTCCTAGGCTTCAGATGACAACCAAAGCATTCCATCCCAGGAGCACTGCTCTAACTGCAAGGTGGATGACCAGCAAGTTAAGAAAGTAGAAGAAGTCTTGGAAGAAATGGTTGACAGAGGGCCTGGAAAAGCTTCACCCAGAAGGACATGGTCTTACTGAATCACTTTTAAAGATTTGCAAGGTCTCATGTAGCCTGGGATCAAGGTCTACTTCAGGAGGCCCCAAGGAGAAAGACTATGTAGTTTAGACCAGAATTTCTCAGCAGTGGAACTACTAACACTTTTTTTTTTTTTTTTGAAATGGAGTCTCTCTCTATTGCCCAGGCTGGAGTGCAGTGGCACAATCTCGACTCACTGCAGCCTCCGCCTCCCAGGTTCAAGCGATTCTTCTGCCTCAGCCTCCCAAGTAGCTGGGATTACAGGTGCATGTCATCATGCCCGGCTAATTTTTGTATTTTTTAGTAGAGATGGGGTTTCACTATATTGACCAGGCTGGTCTCAAACTCCTGACCTCAAGTGATCCGCCTTCCTTGGCCTCCAAAAGTGCTAAGATTACAGGTGTGAGCCAACGCACCCAGCCACTACTGACATTTTAAAACAGCTAATTCTTTATTGCGGAAGGGCTACCCTATGAATTGTAGGATGTTTCGCCATATCCGTGGCTTCTACCCACTAAATATTAGTGTCAGGACCAACCGCCACTAGTGAAAATCAATAAGGTCTCCAAACATTGCCAACTGTCTCCAGGGAGATAAAAATCATCCCCACTTGAGAACCACTGGTTTAGATAACCAGTAGTTTGTATGAATCAATTCAATGACATGACTGCTGAAAATGAAATGCAATAAAATAATGAATAGTACAGTCCCCAATTATAAAAATAGTATAAGCAGAAGGTCAGATGGAGGAAGGCAATGATCTGTCTCTATTCTGCCCTGATCATTCCTTCATGTAATACTATGCTCAGTTCTGGCCCCACATTCATTAAAACAAAATAAAATAATTATTTTAAACCACTGGTTAAAGTAACTATGTTGATATGAAAGCATTAAAGATAGAGATGTATTGGAGAACCATGTCATATAAGGACCAACTGAGGAAACTGTTATGTTAAATATGGAGATGAGAAACATATATCAGGTGTCTTCCAATAGCTAAAGAATTATGTGAAAGAGGAATCAGACCAAACACCACATGGCTTCAGGAGGTAGACCCCGTGATGTTACACCTCACTGGATATTAAAAAGAGAAAGGACCATTTTACAGTCAGAGTTGCCCATAGAGAAAAGGGTTGCACCATAAGGTAGCCAGGACCCTACCACCAGAGGACAACGCAAGATGTAGCCAGATGTCACAAAGATACAGAATGGACCCTGTGCTAAGTTGAAATATGGCAAGATCATTCATTCATTCTATCATTCATGCATTTAGCACATACTTATTACACGTTGGATATAATGCAATTGCATGCATGTAATGCACTACAGAATTGCATGTTCTAAGGTGAAACAGAATTGGTCTTGACCTTTTAGGAGTTCACAGAGAGGTCAACTGAAGAACGCTTAATGATTAAGGCACAGTTAAGTGGGATGGAGGGGGGATCTGGCCCAGGATTCTGTCCTGTTCTATAATAACTAGCCACTTGATAAATCATCCTGAATGGCTGGCACAGAGCAATGCAGTGTAAGGAAGTAGCACAGGGAGAGATCACTGCAGAAGGAGCAGATTTGGACTCTTTTTCCTGCCACGTGGCAGCTCCGAAAACATGGTCAAGCCTCAGGTGGGTGAGAACATTTCTAGTTCAGGATTTAAAGTGAACAAAGATTTCAATTATGCTACTGTGGAGTTCCTGCTCTCTGAGAGCTTCTAATTGTGCAGGGCACAGCCCAGGTCCTAATATTGCGTAGGTACTCCATGTTTGCTGAAGAAATTAGACAATAAGCATCCCATAAGCAAAGAGGGCCCAAAGTGAGCTTTCTCCTTGTGTTGGGTAACAATGTCCTAGCTCATGTAAACACTAAATGTTTCACTTCCTGTTAATTCATTTTGCTAGTTGGCAAAACAGACAGAGCTGTGCAGTTACTTAAAAGAAAATAGCTAACACCAGTACAATTCTCAGTAACTCAGGCCTCACCTTGGGCCAACAATGAAAAGGTCCTCTTAGCTGAACACTAATTATCATCACAGGGACACAATTAACTATCGTTTTCATGCAAATGAAGGATCTAAACCCAATTTAAATGGTGTTTTGTTTTTTCTTTTAATGTGGCACAATGCTGACAAGGAGACCAAAGTAAATATCTCCATGTGTCTTTAATAATAACCTTAGAGGAAGACATATTTTATCCTAAAAGAAGTGGGTCAGTCACATGACCCTACCAAGCAAGTATTAAAACAGCTGTTCTATGCATAGAATAACATTCCTTTAATTTACTGTGTTTGCTTTTTAGACCCTATTTTGTTTTTCCATTTTGAAGAACTAAATGCCCCAGATGAATCAGTCAACAATATGTTGGCTGCTCTCACATTCAGCCTTCTGCTGTTTTATAATAGTATCCTTATCTTATTTCAAGAAAAGAATGACAAACTTATAGCAGCAAATGCTAAATTTATGGGGTTCTTTGTGGCAGGCATTACTGAGAACAGGGCTGAGGAAATAGGTAAGACGTCCTGGAAAGAAGAAACCTCCATAAATACAAGGCCAGGCCTCAATTTTCATCTGAGCCCTGCAATCCAAGCAGTTTTCACTACCTGTTTGAATTTTTTAAAGATGTATGGGGCAATCAAAGGTGCTGAGTGCTAATTAGATGGACAAATGAATGGTCACCCTCAAAAGGCACATTATGCCTAGTCACAGCTCTTCTGAATGCCCTGGTCGCTGCTTTAATAGCTCTGTGACTTTCAATGGCACAAGGTCAAGAAGAGTTGCCTTTTGCTGGAACCTTCCCAACAGACCCCATTCTGTCCTCCAGAACCGGAAGTTGTGTCTTTGCAAAAGCAACCAGTTAGAATGCGAGGAATGCAAGCCTTTGTTTCACCAACATGATGTCAAATTATTAGTAGGGGGCACCTTTTGTTTTTGCTGAATGGTCTGGTTTTCACTCCCTCTGGCATTTTAGGAACTGAGTAGGCACAACTTTTGATGAAGGGAATTCCATTCAATGTACAATTAGGAGGCCTGTAAAAATGTATCTCAAGAGTGGCTTTGACCAAAGAGCATCCCAGGAAACACAAGTTTCACAAGATGTTTTGTAGAAAAAAATAAGTTTTCACAAATAATTTTAGGAAATTATATAAAATTAGGACACATTCCATCATTGTCTTGGAGATTCATATTGTACTTTGGAACATTAAAGGCTTGAGAAGCTGCAAAGAAAGGAAGCTTGCTTGACTTTGTTTGATAGAGTATTTTGTGGTCTTTTGATAAAAAATTCCTTTTTCATATAACTCCTTTCTGGATGATCAAGCACATATTGGACTTTCCATCCAAGTGTCTGACCCATTGTCTTTCTGCAGAGACAGGTTGATATGGTAGCTAGAGCACTTCCAGTGAATAACTTAAGCACTGGAGAGAACAAAGCCTAACGTTTTCCAACTGCCTCATAAGCTAAGAAGCTGCATCTTACAGATCCAACATGAGACTTTGCACCTTTCAGGATTCCCATGTGTGCTACAAGTATTATCAAAGAAGCGAAATAATGCCTGGACATGTGAGCCTATGTGAGATTCAAGCTCATAATTCTATTATGTTCATTTTTCTACTCTTCATTCCTTTCTCTCTTCATCCTACCTTGTGTATCCGGATACCCAAACAGTGTTAGAGCCCAGGCATCCCTGACTGCCCCATGACAAAAAATTAATGGAAGCAGATGGCAAGAAAGAAGTGTTAGGAGCCGCAGATTTTCCCTTCCATTTTCCAAGGGCATGGGATGCAGTTGAGATGCTCCTGATTCCAAAAACTTTTTCTCAAAACACAAATCTTATCCTGTTCTTGTCCATTGAAAATAACTCAGTGGTTCCCCTACTACAAACAGGCCAAATCTAAGCACTTCTGCAACAGACCCAAAATTCTTCATACTCTGGTCCCAGTGGTAACCCCAACCTCCTTGCAAATGTTGCTCAAGCAATACTGCACATCACTAATTTTCGCTATATCCTGTCCCTTCAAGTCTCTGTACCTTTGCACTGCCTCTACTCCCTACCTGAATAAATGCCATTATTTGTCCACCACCAAAATAGCAAGTATGGGTTGATGCAAGTTAGTGCTTTCAAGCTAAATAATGAATACATAGATTCTACCTCCTCACTTTACAGTCATCATTTCTCCTGAAAGCTTCAGTTAGAATTAGCTTCTCCTGCTGCAGGCCTCTCCTTATACACATTTTATCACATTTTACTATAATTTTCTGCTTGGATCTCTGACTCCCTAGGACCATGCTTTACTCATTTTTGAAGCTCACTGCCTATCACAGTGACTGGCACATTGCAGATCGCAACACATTTTTGTTTTCTGGTCAGTTTCATGGTCATATATTCTATTCACTGTCATTGAAGATTGCACAGCTACTAGAAGTACATAAAAAATCAGGGCACATTCATCTTAGCTTCTTCTCTTCCCAGAGATATGCGATAATAATAACATTTGGTGTATTTGAGATTAAAAATAACAATAAAACAAAACTCAATATTCTAAAAGAGCCTAAGGATCCCCAGTTGAATTTCTGGGAAAGTTCTTGGTCAAATGACACCACCAGTTGTTAGCCTCAGAGGTGCCTTTCCTTTAAATACCGGATCTTTCCAGTCATGGACTTCCGAAATCACTTTAAAACGGAATGATGGAAGCAGGGAGCCTAATTATTATTTAAAATGACACAATGAAAACAGTCTGCAATCAAAGACATGTTTAAATTTTTTAAGTACAGAAACAAAAACAGTGATAATTTAATGGAGCACTATCCCCTGCAATGGCAAATATGCATTTCCATCTTGGCTCCCCACTTCCTTTATCTTCCACCACATTGCTAACAGGCCTGACTTTGCAGGAACAGCAAGGAAACTCTGACACATGTACAGCTTCAAGAAACACGCTCATATCTCTAACTAAATATTTATGCAACCTAGGCTTAGTCCAGAGATGACCACTCTCCAAAGCATTTTATATAGCATTTATAGAAGCCATAAATGTTTTAAAAGAGGAGGGGCGTACTTAAAAAGACATTTTATAAAGTCTTTAATTTGCTTTCAAATATATTGAAAGGCATTAAAAGTCACAGAGGTCATAAAGCAGTGGGATATATGCATACATGTTCAGGCCTTCAATTTAACTTCACAACACATTGTTTGGAACAGTGCAAGTCTGAGCTCTACCTAACTAAATCACAGGTTAATAGACTAGAGAGAGCACTCCCATTCTTACCTTTAGCAGGAATGAGTACAAAGAGTTCCAAGTTAGTCCTACTCTTTTTAGAAATTGCTGGGAAAGATTTGTAAAAAATTTCCCTCCATAATAGGATGTCTTAATTTATGACAGTTTAAATAAATCTTATGTTGCTGCTTAAATTACATCCAGCCAATGAAATTTTAACTATCAACAAGAAACAGCAATTTTCAATACCCCTCCTATTTTAACCATTTCACTTTCTGAGATATTCAGGGAGCCACGCCTTCAATAGCTGGTATAACTCAAGATGACTGGCGTTGAAATAGCCAGGGCTGATCTTAAGATGCGTAAAATTACTCAAACTCAAGAAATTCCAACTGCATGTTGACTAGTCGCAGGCCTTTCAGAGGGCTACTTTTGTCAAATGGAACAGCTGTAGTTTCTTCTCTTGGCCCCTGGTCTGATCAATTGTTAAATAAAGAACTGGACAGTTAGGACAATCTGCACCAGAATCACCATGGAACTTACTGAAGAAAATGAAGAATCCCAAGCTCTGTGTCATATCTAAGGAATTAGACTCACTGGAGGTGGTTCCCAGGAATCTGCATATTTAACAAGCACTCTAGAATATTCTAAAAGAGCACACTAGAATCTAAGAACCAAGGAACAAAGTGACTGCTGTTTACTTTTAACTTAGGAGTGTTGGTAACAGACTTCGGAAGCGTATCACCCTATCCAATGCCAACAAGTTTTTCACATTTACACAAAGGACTAGATGACCCTACTCCATAGATGTTTTCCCCATAGGCAAACCACACGCGAGACCTGGGTTTGTTATTCTGCTGTCTTGGCCAATTTGCCCACAAGTCGTTTTCCTGTACCTCCCATATGTTCTTCCTCGTTTTGAACCTGGTGCCACTCCCAGAATATGTCCTGGAACCTTTGTCATGATCAGGGCCTGTGTGGGAAATGGCTTTTTCTAACCATCGTTTCTAGTGACTTGGAAGTAAGTTGGATACATCACTTACAAACAATCTCATGCCCTTTGCAAGGTAATCAAAAGAGTCATTTTGGCATTTCCTTAACCAGCCACGGGAATCCCTTCACGGGATTTAAGGACCCAAACTGCAGACAGTCTGTCACTAAACAGCTGCTTTCTCTGCCCTTCCTAAAAGGGCCTTACAGGGTGGTTTCCACGCCTCAGAAATCTGACATTTAGAAGCAAACACCTGCCTTCTATCCACTCTCCAACTCACCAGCCACATTCCCCAAGTTGCCTAGCCATTAGCTCAAACACAGACTCTCAATTCAGTTGATTTAATCTAAGGCAGTCATGGGCATCAGCCTCTTATCAGGGGCTGAGGTGTTTGGAGAAAGGTTAGAAGGAATGAAGTGACAAAGGATTCAAATATCCTGCAGTTAAATTGAGTAAATAGCCGCTCATTTCAAAGCTTCAGATCTGGAAAGAAAACAGCTCAGGGCTATAGAGGAAAATGGGGAGAGGACACTCAACACCATCCAGGATCTATGTATTCTGTCTGATTTATTTAAATAGAAAGAGACATAGTGCATTTATAAGAATCACTTTAGCTTTTGTATTTATCAGTGCACCCCATCTTACCGCCATTACAGCTCTGACAGAATAATTAATTTCAGTCAATCAATCATTTAACAAAAACTCACAGGTGACCTCAACATACCATATAAGCCACAGAGAACTAGTCACAACAGCAGTCTTCAAATTCCCTTGGAAAGGAAAATTAAGCCTGCTATGTGTGGCTTGGGGCAACCTAAGCCGTAAATCTCTCTTTTCTGATCTCTTCATATAGATGAAAGAGCAAAGCCGCTTGGGGTTACATACAACAATTATGTGTTCACCAAACTTAGGGAATCAGCTTGCAGACAGCCCTAATCATTACCAATTAACCACGTCTGCTGACATCCTGTAAGAGCTGCCCCAGTGCTGCTGAATACCCGGCCCTCCCTTCAGGCAACCAATCCCTTATATTACAGCGTATGTGTTTTGGAAGGCCTATTAATGTTTGTTGACAATTCCAAATAGAGGTCACCTGTTGTCATGGTGCAAAATACCCTCTTTCCCCCTCTGAATGCCAGGCAGGGAGGGCAGCTTTGTTAGAAACACTTCAATGCATTTCTATATTGCCACCAACATTCAGATCTGATGAAAAGAGATTTAGGGTCTCCCAACTCTTCAATGGCAATTCCCACCTGCTACCACACACCCATCTGGGGCTGAAAGGAATCTCCTCCTTGGATAATAAACTTGACAGAATGTGTTCAGGCCCTAGAGCTCCAAAGGAAAATGTCCAGTCACTGGCAGTCAAATCGAAACATGAAGATTTACCAAAATTGTCAGAAATGTAAATCTTGAAAAAGGTTTTTATTCCACTGGAGGCAAAGTGGCCTTTACCCATTTAAATTATTCTCATTTAATCCCTAGACCCCCAGAACTTGCATTTAGGGATTCTGTTGCCAATTTTGTACAGAAGTCTTTTCCTGTACTTCCAGGGCGTATTCTTGTTCAGCTTGAAAATGATGCCACTTTAGAAAAGTCCGAGTGGAAATTTTTTTTAAAAATCCTAATTTAATTAAATGTAATCATTGTTTAATTACTTAATCCAGTTCAATTTCTCTAATTTGTGCCAAGGAAAGAGAAGCATTCTGTAAAAATGTCCAGTTTGAATTGTGAGCATTCAGACATAGAATCCATGTCCACCTTGAGCTTGTGAGAGTCTCCACAAGATTGCTTCTTCCTTGAGGTCGAGGCTATGCTAGCACAAGAAACAAGTCCCACAGTACCTGTTGGAGCTGGCTACCAAGGAGGCACCCAGTGCAGGGCTATTAGTTGTGGTGAGTAGCCAGATTTCACTTCACCCTCTAGAATCATAAAATTTGATGCACTGTGTGCAGGGCACACGTTCCTTTAGTGGTGGGTCAGAGGTGAGACTGAAAGCCACTTACAAGGACAGGAGACTAGACAAGCACTCCTTTCCTCCAGGTTTTGGATTATCGGAGAGCATCCTGTGCTCAGGATCTAGGCTCCCAGCTGTATGCTGAAGGGCCTGGGTCACCACAGCAAACACATAGGGATACTGTGGGACATTTAAATTAATTTGAACTTAATTTTGAAATATGTTAAATTTTCAGGGAAAATACAGCAATACATGGCATCTGTCAGACACTCTGCAAACTAGTAGATCAATATAGTTCTCAGTGTCAACGTTAGATCATGCTACATTCCTTTTGATTATGTCTTATCTTTTCAAAAGTGAGATTTCAGTGGTTGCTGTGATAAAAAGCAAGTACTGCATGAAAATCAATGGGGAACACAAAAACAGGGTGGTACTGTCCAACCTGATTCCAAGATTTGTGATGCTGTGCAGTACCCAACAGGTGCACACATCTCACTGGTAACTAATTTGGTTATTTAAGAATAAAAACTTTTTTTTTTTGAGATGGAATCTCGCTCTGTCACCCAGGCTGGAGTGCAATCGCACAATCTTAGCTCACTGAAACCTCCAACTTCAGAGTCAAAGCGATTCTCCTGCCTCAGCCTCCCAAGTAGCTGGGATGACAGGCGCACGCCACCATGCCCAGCTAATTTTGTATTTTTAGTAGAGATAGGGTTTCACCATCTTGGGCAGGCTGGTCTCAAACTCCTAACCTCAAGTGATCCACCTGCCTCAGCCTCCAAAAGTGCTGGCACTACAGGCGTGAGCCACCATGGCCGGCCTAATAAAAACATTTTCTTTGAATGTATATGTATTTTTTCAAATGGCTACTAAGCTGTTAAGACATAAATTAACTTATTGGGATCTAACTACTTAATAAACAGAACTCTGCGTGTGTGTGTGTGTGTGTGTGTGTGTGTGTACATGCAATCATTCGCCTAAAGGCATTGTGAAAAAAAATGACTGAGAAACAAAGGGTATGACGAACTGAGAAATTTTGGGAACCATCCTCCTCCTCTTGGGTTTGAACATCTCTCTATTTCTTTATTCTTTGTAACAAGTTTCAGTCACAGGATTCCAGCCTTTGGAGTCTCAGGAAGCTCCCTACAAATACAGATGAAACATTCCCTTCCATCCACTCATCTTCCCTAGAGGAGCTTGAAGACAACTTGAAAATGAAAACACAAATCTATACATGGCCCAGAACTGAGTGCTAACCCCCCTCCATCTTCTCAGTTGTATGTACACTTTGGAAGTGTTATTCCATCAGGTGAATATGGGTTGCCAAACTTAGACACATTCCACCATCTGGGATATAAAGGCCCCGCAAGAGGGAACTAGCCAACCCCAGTCAAGCCAGAAGGAAATCAAGACCCATCACCTTGTGCACTGCAATATTGCCACCAACACCACAGGAAGGGTCTAATAAAGATTCATTTCTTTGGGTGGTGTTTTTCTCACCATCACCTCATTACTCCTGGAGTCTGGCCAGTCCTCACTGAGTTTCTTTGAGTAGAGGACAGAAACAAATTATCTGGCTTTTCAACAAACAAAACGCACAGTGAATAAATTTTCTTAAACTACAGAGTGCTATCATAACCCCAGCCAGGAAAGGAAGCAATCTAATTTCAATCTGTGATCAAAACCAAATATGAGAATCAATGGATGCATCAGCCCCTCTGCAGCAATGTGAAGGGGTTTCCGGCTGACCTCTGAATCTCTGCCCAGGAAATGAAAGCAGGAGACTGGCAGATAGCTTGATGGAAAAACCAGTGAGCTCCATCGAAAGCCAGACAGGTTGCAATAACACCTGGGAGTTACCCAGGGTCCCTGGTGGGGTCCCGCTTGCTGCCAAAAACTGCTGCTACTTCAATTGCCATTAACCACTCCTAATGCTGCAATGAATCAGCATAGGTGCCTGGGAACTAGGAAAATGACACCCTCATTTTCTTGCACATGTAAATTGCAATCCCCAGGATGAAAGTAAAAAAAAATTGAATGCCTTTCTCTGAGTTGCTAAAAATGAAAGAGGTTTTCAAGTCTTCAGTGATGAGCCTTCCCAGGACAAAATGGTCCCCCGAACTCACCCAGTCACTCAGAGGACACAGAAGTAAGATCTGTCTCCCATCAAGTCTCTTGGCAGGTTCATGCCCCACTTCCCTTCCTTACCTCTGTCCCCATACCAGCAACCAGATTGAAATAACATCCATTGAGTTCAAGCACATGGAGCAGAGCATATTCCCAGAATTACTTTATTTGATCTTCTTAACAACTCCACGAGGTATAGGGATAATCCCCATTTTACTGATGAGGAAATTGAAGCTCAAAATGATTATAGGTTGTGCTTGAAGCTACACAGCTGGTTGATTTGCATGGTTAGAACTGGAATCCACTCTGACTCCACTATTTTTCCCCTCTGTTGCAGTAATGAACTAGAAGAATGGTCCTGGTCCCTGATAAAAGGGAAAGGAAAGGAGCAAGGGCCCCACTGGCTTACAGAGTGTCTTTATATTAATTTTAAAAAGAATGTGATTCTTTTTAAAGAATCTGATTCAAGGTTCATTTGCTATGGGGGATATTTTCTTAATATCCTTAACATACAATGATTTTCTTAGAACAAGACACATCATCTGTCAGGAAACCACTATAAAAATACACATCTACAGTCTCTATGATGTGGATAGTGTCCTTTTAGATGTGACAGCATCATGCAGCATATAACTTGCCCTTTCTTGACGGCCCTCCTGGATGGGCTAGGCAAGAGGGAAGGGGGTACATTTTGCCTCCTCACCCTGGGAGAGGCTGGGAGTAGTGAAGAATGTCAAGTCTTACACACAATAGGAAGTTTGTAAATAAGTGTTGAATCAAATCAAACCAAAATCCTTATCTTGAAGAAATTAAAACTAACATAAAATCACTAAAAATACCGGTATAAGAATGATTGCAAAGGACCAACTGGTCCATGGAACATAAGTCTAATTCAGTGAGCTGAAATTCAATTAATAGAGTAGAAACCAAATTTTACAAACCAGCAGAGATGGGCAGCATCCTCAACTAGCAGCTAGATATTAGATAGAATGTCAGTTCCATGAGGGCAGGGACTGAGTCTATCTTTTTTACTGCCCTATCTTCAGGACTTAGTATCCTACCTAAGCACACAGTAACTACCCAATAAATGTGCACCGACGAAATGAATGGGGCCTCTGTATTCTCTGGCTACTGTTCAGCCTAATGGCTCCAAGAAGCGACAAAGTACCCACTCAGTGCCAGGCGGAGGGTGGTCCTAACTCACCAGAGCTGCAGGACTTCTCAACAGAGGAAACCCATTGCCACCAGGACAGCCTGGGCTCAAAATGCTCAAGAGAACCAGGGCATTTTTTAGGACTTCCTTCTATATAGCCTAAGTAAAAAGTTGGTAGTTTCACTTGACATGTTGTTTGCATGGCCAACCCTGAAAAGCATGTTACTTGCACAGTCCTTTGACAAAAGAATAAAAACATACTGCAGCTCTGACTTAATGTTACCCTTCTGCCTTTTTCTACCAAGCTGGGGCTGCCCTGGGGGTGGGGGCTAATCTGCCAGTTTCTTGGGGCTCCGAGGCTAAACAGAGAATGTCTGCCTTCCAGGACGCCCATCTGGCACATTGCTGTGAGTGGCACATTCAGTAAATAAATAAAAAATAAACAAACTGTCCAAGATCCCACTATTAACATTCCACACCTCAGGCTAAATGTTAGTGCCATCTTATCAGACTCAGCTTGGAATGCGTAAATGGAAAAAAAAATCCCACCAGCTAATGGCTGTATTAAGTTCCATTTAATCAAATGTTGCATTATCTGGAGTTATTTTTAACAGATGCACATCGGATTAATAAAAAAAACTACACTAAACTTGAGATTAAACAAGAGGTTTTGCTAGGTTGACAGTAAGGCCTACTTTAATACAAAGTTATATTAAACAGAAGCCTTTGATATCAGTGAAACTCATAGAGATCCCGAGTTTCTGGCAGTCGAACAGCAACAAGCCATACTTTATTGTTGAATTCTTTTTTTAAAAAAAATGCACTTTGAGCATATTTGTACTTAGAAAATTAATTGGAAACATAGCTTTGGTTCTTACCAGACCGATTTCAAAACATCTGAACGATGTCTGGATACAAATGTGCCCGGCATCCTGTCTGGGTCCTTAACAGAGGGACAAGAGGACACCAAGACTTTCACATATCCCTCGCACAAACATGCTAAGAATAGACAGGGATTCACTATGGCTGATAGAGGGCAGGGGAGGACTTGGGAAAATGTTTTTTTTTTACAGACCAGGAAGAGCCTTTATAGTCATAATAACAATATTTGTGCAAGGCTTTGCAGCATATGAAATATTTTCAAACCACCACTTTGTCCAGTCCTCACAATCTCTTTGAAAGAAAAATACCAAGTATTATCATTCATATTTTTTAGAGACAAATTTCAGTGGCCTTCCCAATCTCTCTCAACTGGTACATGCAGAAGATCTTATGTAAACAAGCTCTTCTGGTTCCAAATCACCATGTGGTCTCCTGGGAAAATTTCATTCCAAGCCCCACCGGGAAGTTTAGCCATGAAGCCTTGTGAACTCTAGCAGGAAACCTGCAGGCAGGCTGGAATTTGGATGCACAGAACAGGTTGCAAACATCCCCTCATCCTGAACGCAGTAACTCATCACTGACCATTGTCTATTTTGTGTGTGCTTAAAGAGTCATATTAAAATCAGAAAGAGTATTTTTTTAAATACATGAGATACACAAAGCCAATATCCTAAAGGAGGCCATTTAATCCATTATCTTACCATGACTGCATTACACTTATACAATGGTTACTCTCCAGTCTCCTAAGAGAACATTTAATACATTGCCATTTTACTGCTGCCAAGCCTAACAAGTTTTGATTCAGCGTTTGCTACCCATTTCTTATGACAAGTTGCCAATATGTAGATTAGTCCCAATAATTAAACGGATTCTGAAAGTGCACATCGTTCCATTTCAGCCAACTGAATAAGCACCATCCATCATGAAGTCTTTCTTGTTTGGGTCATTAATACATGTACTGAGGGAAAAGAAGACAGCGGGAATGTTAAGGGAGGGAATAGCTTTGAAATCTGGAAAAATGCAATCCATAACACATACTTGAGCTCTGGCAATTGGGGAAACTTTAGAACTTAGAAAATTCCACTCTATACAGTGTTAGCTCTATACCTAGACCCACCAGGCCAACATCCTTACCCACTTCATACACTTTTTCCAGAATATTACTTTTTCCTGCCCATTTTTGCAGACTTTGAAAATACTTTTATGAAAGCTACAGGGCAAGGCATGAGATAGCACTTTGTTTTAAGAGAGCAACTGCTGTGTCTGATACATTTTTCTCTACTCTTTTGTTAAATGGGATTGATCATCTCTTGCTTCATTAGAAAATTGGATGCACCAGAAGAGCAAGACACAGAACTTCAATCTTAAGGAGAATAGACATAATATTAAAAAGATGTAGGGCCGGGGCTGGGTACAGTGGCTCATGCCTGTAATCCCAGCACTTTGGGAGGCTGAGGAGGGCATCTCACTTGAGGTCAGGAGCTCAAAACCAGCCTGGCCAACATGGTGAAACTGAACTGGCGTGAGCCTGTAATCCTAGCTACGCGGCAAGCTGAGGCAGGAGAATCACTTGAACCCAGGAGGCAGAGGTTGCAGTGAGCTGAGATTGTGCCACTGCACTCCAGCCTGGGTGACAGAGTAAGACTCCATCTCCAAAAAAAAAAAAAAAAAAAAAAAGTAGGGCCGGGTGGGGTGGCTCACACTTGTAATCCCAGCACTTTGGAAGGCCAAGGTGGAGGATCACTTGAGGCCAGGAGTTTGGGACCAGCCTAGGGGCAATAGAGCAAGACCCAGTCTCTACAAAAATTTTTTTAAATAGCCAGGCATTGTGGTACACACTTGTAGTCCCAGCTACTCAGGTGGCTTAGGTAGGAGGAACAATTGCACCCAGATGTTTGAGGCTGCAGTGAGCTATGATCAGGCCACTGTACTTCAGCCTGGGTGACAGAGCAATACCCCAACTCTAAAAAATAAGAAATAAAATAAAATGATGCAATTTGATTCCTTATTCAAATGAAATTTTCACAAGTGTAGCATATTTAGATCTCCTTCTGTACCCACATGGATCTTGGTCTGCTTATTCCCTCCTTGGGTATTCATAAATCTGGCCTGTCTCACCCTCTCTCCAGTGGTGACGTTGTCCCAACCGGGTCCTGTGTGTGCAGCTGATTTCAGTTTTCTGAACAGAAATGTACTATCCGTGTGCAAATAAACGATGCCTTTTTCTTTGAAATTTAGAGAGATCTTTCTCTCAAAAGGTGGGGCAAAGTACATAAGGTTAAGCTTGCCAGACAACCAGTTTAGATGTCTAGGCCCTTCCACTTTGGATAAACTGCATTGCAAATATCTCATTAACCATGTTGAAATCTATTTCAAATCTTATCATTATTTTTGATAAATGGGTCATGGAAAAATTAAAATAATACCAGCCTGCTGTGGCCTTTGTTCCTTGGGAACAAATTGCTGTAACAATAACAATTTCTGTAGTTTTAAAGAATTCATGCTATTTGAGCTGATGTAAGTGCGAGGCACACAACTGAGGTGAAGGTAAGTTTTCTCTGTGAAGAAAGTTGAGGGCTGTCTAATTCCATGGACAGCATCCACAAGGAAAATGAGAGGGGACTCCTTCCTAAAGATGGGCAGACTGTCCTCTTTGGGGTCCATATTGTCTTCTAGTCCCTTTAAATACATGCAGAGTCTGGGCTCTGGGTTCTGATGTCTGACTGGGAAGAAGGTGGAGCCTTGCTGCCCCAATCAACTCATTTTATAACTGGCTTGTCCTTCTCTATTTCAACTTTGACTACCCTTGATGCTGCTCACCATTCTCTCCCGGGACCATCACCCCTTAGCTCCTCTCCTTCTGCCAGTCTGTCTTGTCCAGTCTTCACCCTTGAGAATGTGTGTAGCAAACTCTTCATTTAGACACTTAGCTTTCCTCTCCTTCCACAGTTCTTTACTGCTTTCATCAATACAAGAGCCCAGATGGCTCTCTTAGAGAGATTTGTCCCTTTTCTTGTGTCAGGGACACCAGACATTTTTCCACATACCCTGTCTACAGTGTGCTAACTTAACACTATAAAATCTGAGAGATAAGAGAACTCAAAATCAGGATTCTCCATGGGACAAGGTAGGACACAACATGAACACCGTTTCCCATCTGCTTCCCAGGAGGCACCGGCAATGATGGTCCAGCTGCAATAGCATCGTCTGTTCATTGGTGCCTATTGGGTGCCAAGTACCATGCAAAGTGCCTCACATACAATGTTTTGTTTACTTCTGATGTGGTTTGGCTTTGTGTCCCCACCCAAATCTCATCTTGAACTGTAATCCCCATGTGTCGAGGGAAGAACTTGGTGGGAGGTGATTGGATCATGGGAGTGTTTTTCCCCACGCAGTTCTCCTGATAGTGAGGGAGTTCTCACAAGATCTGGTGGCTTAAAAGTGTGGCACTTTCCCTCACTCTCTCTATCCTGCCACCATGTAGGATATGCCTTGCTTCCCTTTGCCTTCCGCCATGATTTCCTGAGGCCTCCCCAGCCACATGGAACTGTGAGTCAATTAAACCTCCTTCCTTTATAAATTACCCAGTCTCAAGTAGTTCTTCATAGCAGTGTGAAAACGAACTAATATACTTCTCAGAACTACAGCCTGAGGTAGGTATTGCTAGATCCTTTCTCCAAATAAAAAAATGGGGTTAGAGACATTAACTGTCTTCTATATTCAGCAGAAATACATTAAAGGTGCTGAATAGAAAGTTAAGGTTGCATTTCTACCATCCTAAAACTCAGCCCCATCTAATAAACATAACAAAGGACTTCTCAGTCTCAAGCAGGAGCTAAATTATGTTCTCAATTTCTAGACAACCAGCACCCCTGTGAGATTTAGACCCAAAGGCCTCTAACAAGTGGTAGGTTAAGTTTTCAGTCAAGATGGTTTTGCCTGTTTTTATAACTTCTCACTCTCCTGTTATCTGAACATGGTAGGCATTCCATAAATAGTTCTGATTTATTGACCATTTTCATTTGCAGCAAAGATTAGAAAGAGGCCCTTATCTCTGGCCTCTAGCCTGATCTCAGGTCCTGAATCCTGGTACTTATGGGCATACAGACTCTCTTGCTGCCCCCAACAAAAACACTCTTCAAGGGTAGGCATTTCATAGTTTCTCCAAATAAATGTACTCTTCCTGTTCAGATTTACAAGCCAACAAATAACACCCAAGGGAAAAAATGTGTTAATGTTTTCTCATGCTCATGAGCAACTCAGACGGGATATCTGATGGTTAAGTTAGCAAACATGGTTGGTACCTTCAGGAGGAAATTGGGAAGTACTGACGATGAGTCAAACATCTCAAAGCCAACTGAGATCCTGGGGAAAAGCACAAACAAAGCAATTGACGAAACAGCCCCCTGGGAGGATGGACTGAATGACCCAGTGAGAATGAGCTCAAGGCTTTGGGTTACACATCATCAGCCTGGAAGAGGTCAGTGGGCCCTCGAGAAATGTATATAGAAGAAATGTCTGCAAAAAGGGAGAAGAGGGTCTTGGACACGGTGTTTACCTAAACTTGGGAACAGCCTATTCCAATGGGCTGGGGATCCGGGTCCATCCTAGAAGGGAGCATGGCAGTAAAAGAGAGGGAGCAAAGCGGGAGACACTTTAAGAAGACTCACAGTGGCATTCTTATAGCAAGTAGGGAGGGAAGCTGACAGCACCCAGCCCAAGCATCAACCCAGAGTGACAAGATAATCCCTGAGACCTCCTTGTGTCCTGATATACTGCCTGTCACCTGTTCCCACCCCTAAACTCAGAAGCAGGAGACTCTAGGGTAGATTGATAAGGCCAGGAAAGCTTTCTGGAAGCAGTAGATTCAAGCATTAGAGATTCCAAATAAGATACATAGCCATAACAAGTTAGAATCAAGAGCCTGAACCTTAAAGGACAGACAGGTTAGAGGCCACGACAGGCAAAGGGCAGGCCAGTGTGATGGAACCAGGGGTAAAGGGGACTTTATTTCATCAGCCCATTCTGGGGTTCAGGCATTCCAGTGCCCTGGATCCTCTCCTTAGTGGCCTTTAAACCTCAGAGGTATCTATAAAAGTCTCTGTTAAAGGTTCCTTCCAGGCCAGGTGCAGTGGCTCATGCCTGTAATCCCAGCACTTTGGGAGGCTGAGGCAGGTGGATCACAAGGTCAGGAGTTTAAGACCAGCTTGGCCAACATAGTGAAACCTCATCTCTACTAAAAATACAAAAAATTAGCTGGGCGTGGTGGCAGGTGCCTGTAATCCCAGCTACTTGGGAGGCTGAGGGAGGAGAATTGCTTCAACCTGGGAGGTTGCAGTGAGCAGAGATCACGCCATTGCATTCCAGCTGGGGTGACACTGCAAGACTGTCTCAAAAAAAAAAAAAGTTTTTTCCAAAGCAGTGGTCATGGCTTTTTCTGAGGCCTGGTCTCTACTGGGCTCACAGGAGTCTTTCTATCCTGGGACTGATTTACCACCTTTGGACTAAAACTAGGGATCCCAGCCATGGGTGCCTTTTATTTTCCTATCATCAAGTTTACCCAAAATCAAAACTAACACATTTCCACTTTCATCCTATAAGTAGCAGCAGCCCTTCCTTTCAAAGCTATCCCTTATCTGGGCTCCACAACAGCAAAAGCTAATGACCCCAAGGCCGATGGTAGATCTAGATTCATACATTGCTCTAGAGATGACTGGCTTTGCAGAAACTGATACCTTAAGCGTTTTTCATTAATTCCACTTACCTCCCTATTTGATGGGGACTCTTAGGGACTCTGATGGGAATCTTGTTGATTCACTTTAGCTTTGAAAAGGAGATTCCCCATGTAGAAACCTCTTTGAACATGTCCTCTTTTTTGATGGACAGTTGGTTCGTCCAAGGCAGTGGACTCACTACTGTTTCAGGCATTCCAGGCTCATACTGAAGGCAGATCAACATCTTCCTCATCTTGAGCCAAACTTGCTCTTCATATAAATATGTCCGTGGATTCTAGCTGTGCCCTTAGCAATTACAAAGAATAAATCTCCCTATGCTGCAGTGTGGAAACCCTTCAAATATTTGAGGATGGTCTTTATAATCCCTTGAAGCACTTTCTTTCTTACTGACAAGACAGCCCTGGGTTCTTCAAAACATTGTCATAAGCCCCCGGTCCTCCCAGCCATCCTCCTGTCATGCGTCCCTGCCTTAAACTATCTTCTGCAGAGCTGAACAAAGTATGCCAGCTATGGAATTGCTCATCAGCCATCAGTGTCACTTGAGGCAAATACCTCCACTCTCTAGGCCTCAGTTTCCTCATCTGCTCAGTTTGAGAATTAGGCCAGCTACATGCTTGAAAAAAAGCTCCTTTCAGGTCTAGGATTCTGTAAGTCCCAGGTGGGGAGAGCAGAGAACAGGCAAATGTCCTCTACTCCTCCACCCCCTTCTCCTTTATTGCATCCTATTCTCTTCATGCAATGGAAGGTTGCAGAAACTTTTTTTTTAATCAGTCATCAACTCCATTCTACAACAGTGAACAGCAGTCTGTGGGTTAAAAGGAAAAGGAAATGGAAAAGGTGGGAACATAAAGACTGGTTTCAATGAAGTCCTCAAATAACAGTTCTTACAAGTCTAAGGAAACAATCAGAAATTCTTCTGTGCCTCCTGTTGCTGGGCTCAAGAAGCTCTGTCTGGTCTCTCACAAAACCCTGGCTGTGAACAGACATGGTGAACACCATCCGAGGGCTCATTATGCCCAGGAACATATTCCTAACGCGCTTGCTGCCTGCAGAAACGATCACACAGAGCTGGAATGAGGGATTTCCTCTGAGAGGTGTCACTGGGCATTTCTCAAAGATGAGACAAGCCTCAAGGAACAAGCTGCCACTTGAATACGCTGCTTTTCTGGATACAATTGTGATGACAGCTGCAATGCCACATTGCCACAGAGGGAAATATTGTTTTGTTCTTCTCGTGGTCCAGATCCTTTGAAGTGAGCAAGCTGATCCCAGGAGGCTTACTAAGTAGAGCTGGCCTTAGGCAAAATTGTCGAGTAGGGAAGTTTCTCCTATTCCCCACCCCAACTGAGTTCAGAGGACCCCTGCTTCCCTACCACCATCCAGTGCCCTCTGGAATGCCTCTTTGACTGCAAACTGCTCTCCTTTCCTTCTTATATTGGAATTTGTCTTCCCTGTGCCCACTTCGCCCAAAATATGGTTCTATCTAAGGACTTACGCTGCAGTGCTAATGGGTGAAAATGCCCCAGGATTCATGTATTCAATTACAGCCATGTACCGTACTTACGAAGACACAAAGGGGACTTCACTGGGAACTTAAGAGTGAGATTTGCACCAAGAAGCCTTTCTGAGTTGGCCAGGTAGTCCTCATCATGGTTGGGCTGGTCTACCATAAAGTCTCCTGCAAGAAGCATGGCTCACTCAGCCCCACTGAGAACCTCTTAGCAATGCCTGCTTACATTTTCAACACAAGGCCCTGAGGGCTGTGAAAACATAGGGCATCCCAAGGGCCACTGGCTTTGTAATACTATTCCCCTGGTGAGCAGACTGACATTTCATTCAGAAATCTCAATTACAGTTGCTCACAGAAGACATTTGCACAAGCCTCTGGGTGCTACAAGACCAGCAACTTCTGGTTAGAGAAAGACAGCCTATGGCAAACAGCCAACGTGAGCTAAGCAGCATCGGGGAGCAAAGGTAGCGGAATGCCAATCTGGGGACTCTATAAAGCAGGATTTCAGTTCAGCTCTAACACCATTGGACAGACCAGACCAGCTTACTTCATTTCAGTTTTCTCATCTGGAAAATGGCTCTATCATCTCTAACAGCTTTTGCGAAGATGAAGTTAAATAAGATAGCAGACATTCAACCTACGCTGGTTCTCTTTCCCTCTCCCCTCAATCCTCATTGATGTAGGCCTTCTTACTTGTAAAATTGGGTGGTCTCTCAATATATTTTTATATTTGCAAAAGGAGCAAAATGGTTACTAATCCAGCCAATATTAAAATAAGACAAAGCAGGATTTTTTTTACCTACTTAGAAAAATGAGCCATTTTCAAAGAGTTGAGCATCTATTTACTACAACTGATAAAGAACATTTAATTTTCCCATTAATGCAAGAACCCTGAAAGGCATTTGACAAAACTTTGCTAGCTTCCTTTAAATTATTGCAGTCATCATTACTGAAACTAATACAATTAGAAAGGAATTTTAAGTAATCTATAATGAAGAGATTTTTTGGGGTTTTTTTTTTTTGTCTTTTTTAACCAGCTCAAACTGGTGTACTCACAAATTAGTTGAAAATTGTCAGCTTTTTATATAGCATTCCAAAGAAAGTGATCAGATATTAAAGTTAAAACCTCTGCTAAATTGACTTGGGCAAGCCATTTTCTGGGATTTGAAATGTCATCATGGGATGTACCTTTCAAGATGATAGCAGCTGCGAGGAAAAGTACTTGGCAGGTAGAGAAATTCTTCTCCGATTAAAAAGGGTGCCACTGGGTTGGCGACACTGCATGGCTGTGAAGCCTCCAATGATAAGCAGCCCTGTTCCTAAACTTGAACAGGCTGTGCTTTTCCCCTTGGCCTCCCAGAATGCAATAAAAAAAATAAATAAACAACACACCATTGGGTGCCCAGGTCCTGTGCTGTGGAAGACTCTATTGGAAAATCATCCTCAATGGGTATAAACTAGACTTTTGGAGGTCTGAATTGGTGCCACTAATTGGATGGTGCTGGAAGAAAGAGGTATTATGTGAATTATCAGGATACAAGTGTCTTACCTTGATACAATTACACATTACCTGTAACCCCTCTTGGGTTATGGTCTACCTTGGCAATTTATAATTTTTGCTTTTTGAGATGGAGTCTCGCTCTGTCGCCCAGGCTGGAGTGCAGTGGTGCGATCTTGGCTCACTGCAACCTCCACCTCCCAGGTTCAAGCAATTCTCCTGCCCCAGCCTCCTGAGTAACTGGGATTACAGGTGCCTGCCACCATGCCCGGTTACTTTTGTATTTTTGGTAGAGACGGGTTTTCACCATGTTGGCCAGGCTGGTCTTGAACTCCTGAACTCAGGTGATCTGTCTGCCTCAATCTCCCAAAGTGCTGAGATTACAGGCGTGAGCCACCACGCCCGGCCAGCAATTTATAATTTTATGACAGCAGTGCCTATGATTTTACTGTATTATTTCTGCATGTATTCTGGTGTGTGCCAGCGCATGCCCCCAAGCAGCGCCAGCCTCTACACAGTCACGCACAACTTCTGTAGTTGAAGCTACCCTTCTGTTGTAATTGGTATTCATTACCGCCCTTTGATCTTATCCATTCTTGGTACACAACACTTCATCACCTTTATTTTCTGCCATAATTGCATATGAAAGATTCCCCTTTTGATAGATGCTGGATGCCAAGCTGGTACAGGAGAGAGTGTTGAAAAGTGTCATGTGACCTGCCTGCTTTAGAAGAAGCCCATACACCTGTGGAAGACAAACAATTTTTCAGTGATATGACATATCTATCATCTGTCCACAGGATATGAGCTGTTCTGTCTGCTTAATGGCAAGAGTCTATGAATGGCAAAATAGGAGGTGCTGAAAGAAATTGGTAGCATGCAGCCCACCGTCTGGCAGGCCTCTCCAGGCCCGGCTCATTCCTGGCTGGGTAGAAATCTGCACAGTGTACATCGCTGTGGCAGGCAGAGCGGCTAGCTGTGGCCCTGTTTCTGTTCTCTGTCATACTGTCACTCAGGTGCCATCACCTGCTGACAGGGCCACATGGTTCTCAATTATAGCCCAGGTCTCCATTCACACTGTATCCCATTACCATTCAGGAAGGCCCGACCCCAACTGGGTGCATCTCTAACAAAATATTCCTGTCTCCGAGATAGATTGCTGTCAGGGCCTGCCCTGCTCTTGCCCGCCAAGGCTTCACTCTTCCCAGGTGCAGCAATTCAGCTTTCTCTGATGAGTCAGGGCCAGGCAGGTCTGCTTTCAACGGAGCCAAATAAAACCTGGAGGCTGAGCAAACTCGAGCACTCAGTGACTCTGTTACCTGGTGTCCTCACCTTGGTTTGTGAATCCTTCTTGCTAGGACCATTTCTTGCTAGAATATCAGACCCTTATCTGGCCTGTTAACAACAGTAATGACCACACCAGTGGCCAGAGAAACAATAATAGCTTTAAAATAATAGTTAATGCGAGCATTTACTTGAAAGTGGGCCAGGCATCATTCTAAGAGCTACGCATGTATCAAAAGAACCTCACTGCAACACAACTCTGTTGAGATAGTACTGTTAATCCTATTTCACACACTAGGAAACTAGGCAAGGTCTCACAAACAGAAATTTAGCAGAGCTGGTGTTCAAATCCAAGCCACCCTCATCCAGACCCACAGCCCTTAAACCTCATGCTACAGGGTCTCAACAAAATGAACTACCACCACAGCCACCATGCACTGCATGCTTGCTACATGCCAAGGGCTTTATGTATCTCACCTCTGAGCCTCAGAACAATCTTTTTTTTTTTTTTTTTTTTTTTGAAGATGGAGTCTCGCTCTGTTGCCCAGGCTAGAGTGCAGTGGTGTGATCTTGGCTCACTGCAATCTCTGCCTCCCCAGGTTCAAGCAATTCTCCTGCCTTAGCCTCCCGAGTAGCTGGGACTATAGGCACCCGCCACCATGCCCAGCTAATTTTTTGTATTTTAGTAGAGATGGAGTTTCACTGTGTTGCCCAGGCTAGTCTCAAACTCCTGAGCTCAGGCAATCCCCTTGCCTCGGCCTCCCAAAGTGCTAGGATTACAGGCATGAGCCAACGCACCCAGACTTAGTCCTCATAATTTCTCTAAAGCTCAGCAACATTAAATAATTTGTTCAACAAATGGTGAAACTTGTATTTGAACCAAGGTCTGACTCCAAAACCCATTCTGTTTCCACTAGTCCCAAGTCTCACACACTTCTGAGGATCGCTGGGTCCTAGACTGTTGCTACCCTATGGATGACAAATACGAGGCCACATGAATAGGGACCTTCTCCTTAGCTCATTAGCAGATCCCCTAAGACCTGAGGCCTTTCCTTACCCGTCACAGTAAGAAAGAAAACCCAATGCTCTACAACAATGAGGATAAGATGGAGAAGAATAATGTTTTCCTTTTAGGAAAAGGTCGCTATTCACATTTAGAATGTTAAAAAAACTTTGTAGTCCTAGAATTAACCCAACTTGGTCATGATACATTATTATTTCTACATATTATTGAATCTGACTTATAAAAAAACTTTAAAACTTTATTGCATCTTTGTTCATCAGAGATATTGTTGAGAATTTAATTTTCTCATAATTTTTTTAAAATTTTTTAAATTAAATTAATTTTTTAAAATTTTTGTGGGTAATGGTAGGTGTATACATTTATGGGGTACATGATATGTTTTGATACAGGCATGCAATGTGAAATAAGCACATCACGGAGACTGAGGTATCTCATAAAATCTTATCCTAGTTTTGATATCAGGATAATGCTATGAAAAGGAAAGTGTATGTTTCTCTCCAATTATCTAGAAAAGTTAATGAGGAATCAGAATTAGTCCCTCATTAAATCTTTCTTAGAATTCATCAGTGAAGCCATCTTAGATCTGTGGTTTTGTTTGTGGGAAGGTTCTTAACTACGAATTCAATTTTCAAAAATGATATATGGCAGGCCAGGTGCGGTGGCTCACACCTGTAATCCCAGCACTTTGGGAGGCTAAGGCGGACAGATCACAAGGTCAGAAGATCAAGATCATCCTAGCTAACATGGTGAAACCTCATCTCTACTAAAAATCCAAAAAGTTAGCCAAGCCTGGTGGCACATGCCTGTAGTCCCAGCTACTTGGGAGGCTGAGGCAAGAGAATCGCTTGAACCCAGGAGGCGGAGGTTGTAGTGAACCGAGATGGCACCACTGCACTCCAGCCTGGGCAACAGAGTGAGACTCCACCTCAAAACAAAAAAAAAATTATAAATGGCTATTGAGTTTACCTATTTCTTCTTATCAGTAGTTTGATAGGTTGTCTCTTTGAAGAAATCTGTCCATTTTATCCACGTTGTCAAATTTATTGGCATAAAGTTGTTCATAATATTTCCTAATTACATTTTCAACATCATCGATATTTACTCTTTTATTCTTGATATTGGTAATCTGTGCCTTCTATCTTGTTCCTCATCACTCTGGCAAGCTAGAGGTTTATCAATTTTATTAATAGTCTCAAAGAACAAGGTTTTGTTTTCATTGATTTTTCTCCTTTGCTTTTCTCTTTTCTGTTTCATTGACTTCTGTTTGTACCTTTATTTTTTTTTTCTTCTTCTGATAACTTTGGAACTCTAATTACAAACATATTCATCAGCTTGAAGTTGTCCTGTAGCTCACAGTTTCTTTGTTCATTTTCTTCAGTGACTTTTCTGACTTCTTCTGAATGATTTCTATTGCGATAGTTTCAGATTCACTAATCTTTTCTTCTGCTAGTGTCTAATCTTCCACTAATTCCATCTAGTGTGCTTTTCATCTAGACATGGCATTTTTCACCTCTAGAATTTTGCTTTGGGTCTGATGCTCATTATCTTTTCTTTATCTTCTTAACACTTTCATGCTTTCCTTTACCTTCTTGAACATACAGGGTAGAGTTATAATAGCTATTTTAATGTCTTTGTTTACTAATTCTATCATCTGTGTATGTTTCTATTGATCAAATTTTTCTCCCCATTTTGGGTCATATTTCTCATGTTTCTTTGATGCCAGATATTATAAATCTGATATTCATTTAAATATTTGTGAGGTGTTTTATTTCTGGGACAAAGTAAAGCATTTGTAAACAATTTGAAGCTTGTTTTTAAGTTTTGTTAGGCAGGACCACAGCACTCTTTAATCTTGCCCTACTATTGAGACAATACTCTTCTGAGTAGTCTACTGGACGCCCTGTATATTCTGATTTTCTGCTCCAGCTGGTGGCAACAGCACTATTTCTGGTCCTGTGTGAGCTCCAAGGGGTGCTCCATCTGCTCCTTTAGAGAGTTTCTTCCCCCAGCTTCAGGGAGTTTCCTCACATCATGATCTGATCAGTATGCACTCAGATACCCCTTATAAAATATTCTCTCCTCTCCATTAATGCTCTCCTTTCTGGTACTCTTCTCTGGGAATTCTAGCCTCTTTGGTCTCCCCTAATTCTCAACTCTGTCTCAACTCAGGGAGACCAGAGGACTGTTTGAGTTGGCCCTCCCTGCACTGCAGTCTAGATATACTCTGTAGATGGTGGGCTGGAGCAATTGTAGGGCTCACCCTGTTTGTTCTTCCCTTGAGGATCAATGTTCTGTGCTACCTATTGCCCAATATTTGCAAACTGTTTGCTGTGGTTTGGATGGGGTGTGTCCCTGACAAAACTCATGTTGAAATTTGATCCCCAATGTGGCAGTTGAGAGATGGGACCTAGCAGCAGGTGTCTGAGTCATGGGGGCAGATCCCTCATGAATAGGTTAAGCCCAGTGCCTTCCTACAGCAGTGAGTGAGTTCTCACTCTGGTGGGAAGAGATTGGTCCCCTTGAGAGCCACGGGTTGCTAGAAAGAGTCTGGGGTCCTTGCTTCCTCTCTCGCATGTGATCTCTTTGCATATTCCCAGCTCCCTTTCTGCTTTCCATCATTAATGGGAGCAGTATGAGAGAGGCCTTCACGAGACGCAGCTGCCCAGTCTTGGACTTCTGAGCCACCAGAATTGTGAGCCAAATAAACCTCTTTGCTTTATAAACTACTTAGCCTCAAGTGTTCTGTTAGAGCAACACTAACCAGACTAAGACACTGTTGTTTCATATATTTTGTCTGGTTTTTAATTGTATAAGGCAGGAAGGTAAATCCAGTCTTTGTCATTATATCATGGCTTGGAGTAGAAATCTACCCGCTCACTTTTTAGGATACACTCACAAGAAGACGTTGGTGCTATGCCCTAAAGAGAAGCACAACTTTAAAGAATCACCCACAGCCTCCAGGAATCCCTGCTGTGGTTACGTTTCAAATCCTCCCCCTTCCCATTTTTCACTCACTGACCAGTATGCAACTAAAGGCCAGAGCAGTGGGTAGTGGAGGGGCTTGCCATGCTAATGAGCTTGGCCAGCTTCCTATGAACCCAGCCTAACCACTCACAGGAGGTAGAAGGAGAGAGGCCTTTTTCCTTTTCCTTTCTGAAAGTATCAAAGAAAGGCTGGGCGCGGTAGCTCACACCTGTAATCCCAGCACTTTGGGAGGCCAACACGGGTGTATCAACTGAGTTCAGGAGTTTGAGACCAGCCTGGCCAACATGGTGAAACCCCATCTCTGTTAAAAATACAAAAACATTAGCCAGGCATGGTGGTGCAAGCCTGTAATCCCAGCTACTTGGGAGGCTGAGGCAGAAGAATTGCTTGAACCCAGGAGGCGGAGGTTGCAGTGAGATAGTGTCATCTGAAGGGTAGGCATAACATGAGCCAGATGACTTATCCCATTCCACTACAAACTTAGGGACAAGGGGTTTTAAAACCAGCTTCTTTCTCTAGGCACAGACATAGCTGTTCAGATCAGTACAAACTTTTGCCTCTTCATAGGAAGCAATGCGCATCCATCTATGAGACAAAACTAAATATTAACCTAGTTCTGTATTTAGTACATATACTCATAATAGTTGATATTTATTGTACATTTATTTATCAAGTGCTAGATATTCTTCTAAGCATTTCATATTTATTAACTCCTTGAATACCAATACCACGAATACCTTGTAAGATTAGTAGTAACAGATAATATTTTTTAGTTTATTTTCCCCCTCTCCAAACTCTAAAATATCAATTTCCAAGTAAGGGAAGGTGAACTTCAGTCCAGAGTTCAATTTCTGGATTAAAATATCACAAAACTAAAAGGTCTGAAAGAAACCAACCATTTTATAGAATTTTAAAATTTTACATGTACTAACATTTCTAGAGATATAGTTTCATTTATACGATAAACATTTACTTATGCTCCAGTAATAATTTTTACCATTGCTTTTGAAGAGAAGAGTTTTAGGGCAGAATTAGTGAAATCTCCAAAATTGGTAGCAGTATTATCTCTGCTTTACATATGGGAAATAGAGGTAGACCCAGAGAAGCAAAGGGACTTGCTTAAGGTCAAAGAGCTAGTTAGTGATTGAAGCAGGAACTAAACTCTAGTAGCCTTATTTTTAGTCAATTAGTCAATATTTACGGTAAACAAATTTACCATATTTCCTAGAGACCAGCCTGAGAGCACCTACACAAGAATCTGCAAAAATTTAACATAAATCTCTGTCACAGACTTCACCATATACCTATGGTTATATCTTAGACATGCCCATTTGGCAAAGGCATCTCTACTGAGCAGTTGGTTAGATGAGTTAGTTTTGGTTTTCTACCAATTCTGAGTTTATATGAGTCTAAAATGCATTGAGCAGGCCAGTTTATACCTTCTTGGGTGACTGGTGAGGAGACTGTTCCTACTTTTCCAGCCCTGATCCACTCCTGAATTCTGTACAGCAAGAACGTGACCTGCAATATGTGTGGAGACCAGAATCTTTCAAACAACTGGCTCAAAGTCTGTAGTCCAATCCTCTGATTATTTTACCTTTCAGCTTCCTCTCTGCATACTCTAGGACACAGGCTACAGGAAACTTCATTGGAGAAATGGCCATCATCCAAGGGTAAGGACATACCCTTGGGTGATGGAAGGATAAACCTCTGGGAGGTAAACCTCTTAGAATGCATGGGGCAGCCTCACAGTAAAGAGCTGTCCTATCCCAAATGACAATGAAGAATTCTCTTATCACACCCAGTGTGTTGGAGTCTACCATTTCTACTAAGCTGGGTTGTAATCTTTTTTCACTAGCTTTTAAATCCTTGAGAACCTTGAATTTTTTAGAACCTTGAAAACACTGAACCTGGTAGAACCTTGAGTTTGCTTTCTTTGAAGACCCATGAGACCAGAAAATATTCTGGCTGTCATTAGGCCTCCACTATGGGCTTATTACAGAGATTAATCCAATCTTGCTTCTGAGTCTTCCTTAATGACCACTGAAGAAAATTCTTAGGAAGACAGCCTCAAATCTGTCTTCCTCAGACATGCTAATGTAGGGTCTCAGTGATTTAACCATCAGCCCTGATACCAACTTTCCATCTGCTCTAACAGAAGGGCTCCAACTTCCCGTCTGCTCCTGTGGGATAGAGAAGATCCAACAGGAGAGGCAGCGGGAAAAGGCACTGCCATCTGTGAGGGAAAGAATATTTCAGGGGCTCCCAAGACCATGGCTAAAAGAGTATTTAAAAATGTTTTCCTTATAGGATGAAACTCAGAATGGATTCAGACAAAAATGTCAATATTCCCTTGAGCTGAATTATTCTGGGAACTGAAAGCACTGCGGAATGAATGGTTAGTTGTAGCAAAAAGATCCAGTTTTATGCCGAAGAATCCTATCAGCAACAGATTCAATCTAATTGCTGTGCCTGCACCAAATTTTCCTGCCAATAATTTTAGAATTACTATGGGGCAGGCTGGAAAGAGCTATTCTAAGGAAAGAAAGACTGATTTTCAACAGTTCTTAACTCCCCATAATATGGTTTCCTTAATACATATTATCTTTTTCCCTCCTAGAATGTCCTTCTTTCCTCCCCACCTTGTTATCCACAATTTGTAAAGTACCTATACAGCGGATACCTTTCTAACTTCACTTTGCTTTTTCTGTGTCTTACTTATTGGCTTCAAGAATAAACAGTGGACTTCATGGAATGCATGTGTGTTTGAGAATTCCAATGTCAAGGATAAAATGAGATCTATTGTAATTTTAAGAACATAAAGCAAAAGAATGTGTGGAAGAGATATATGGAAATAGATCTGATAACTTTTTACCAATTGTTTTTAGTAAAAACATTTTTTTCATCTACTCATCATCCCCTTTCATCTACTCATCATACAGTTTCATCTACTCATCATCCCCTTTCCTTTCCTTTTTTTGCTATCTTTACCCTTGAACTACCTAAACTTTAAACTCAGTACCAGATTGAAACAAACTGAAATTGATGATTCAGATCATCACCAAGTTTCAGAACAATGCTTCTGTTTGAGCAAAGTTGTGCAAAACAGTAGTGGCAAAGCTGAGGATGGCCATTGCCCAGCTCTGGAAACAGAAGCCATGAGGACCCCTGGGCATAATTCTAGCTACAAGGCATGTTTTTTTCTCTCCCAACACAGAGCATGGCTTCCCAATCAACATAGGAAATCTGGTGTCACTGAGATGGGCTTCCACTAAGGTGGTGTCTGAACTCCTTCACCAGACTTTCCTAGGAGTCAAAGCTATTTTGAAGTGTTTCAGGAAATAGATGTGGTTTTGATGAGAAATTATATAATTCAAAGTCCTGTGGCTAACAAGTCAGCAAAAGTTCTATGAAGAGGAGAGAGACAGATTTGCCCATATTTTAGCTCAGTGCTTAATGTATAATTTATAAAGCAGGTGGATTATTCCTGAGGACAAAAACTATTCCTAAAATTGGTCCCAAGTAGGCCTCTTTTGAAATTGGATTCCCTACAATCCCATTCACAATTGCCACAAAAAGAATAAAAAACCTAGAAATACAGGTAACCAGGGAAGTGAAAGAGCTCTAAAAGGATAACTACAAAACACTGCTCAAAAAAATCAGAAATGACACAAACAAATGGAAAAACATTCCATGCTCATGGACGGGAAAAATCAGTATCACGAAAATGGCCATACTGTCCAAAGCAATTTATAAATTCAATGCTAGTCCCATTAAACTACCATTGACATTCTTCACAGAACTAGAAGAAACTATTTTAAAATTCATATGGAACCAAAAAAGAGCCCAAATAGCCAAAGGAATCCTAAGCAAAAAAGAACAAAGCTGGAGGCATCATACTACCCAACTTCAAACTATACTACAGGGCTACAGTAAAAAAAACAGCACAGTACTAGGACAAGAACAGATACATAGACCAATGGAACAGAATAAAGGACTCAAAAACAAGGCCACATACCTACAACTATCTGATCTTTGACAAATCAGACAAAACAAGCAATGGGGAAAGGATTCTCTATTTAATAAATGGTGATGAGATAATTGTCCAGCCATACGCCAAAGACTGAAATTGGACCCCTTCCCTACATCATATGCAAAAATTAACACAAGATAGGCAATGCTATTCTGCACATAGGAACAGGCAAAGATTTCATGACAAAGATGCCAAAAGCAATTGCAACAAAAGCAAAAATTGACAAATGGGATCTAATTAAACTAAAGAGCTTCTGCACAGCTAAAGAAACTATCAACAGAGTAAACAGACAACCTACAGAATGGGAGAAGATATTTGCAAAACTATGCATCTGACGAAGGTCTAATATCCAGCATCTATAAGGAACTGAAACAAATTTACAAGAAAAAAACAAACAACCCTATCAAAAAGTGGGCAAGAAACACAGACGCTTTTCAAAAGAAGACATACATGTGGCCAGCAAGCATATGAAAAAAAGCTCAACATCACTGATAATTGGAGAAATGCAAATTAAAACCACAATGAGATACCATCTCACACCAGTCAGAATGGCTATCTATTATAAAAAGTCAAACAAATAAACGAAAAATAAGACAGATGCTGGCAAGGTTGCAGAGAAAAAGGAATGCTTAAATGCTGTTGGTGGGAGTCTAGATTAGTTCAACCATTGTGGAAAGCAGTGTGGCGATTTCTCAAAGAGCTAAAAATAGAGCTACCTCGACCCAGGAGGAATATAAGTTGTTCATTCATAAAGACGTATGCATTCATGTGTTCACTGCAGCACTATTCACAATAGCAAAGACATGGAATCAACCCTAATGGCCATGAATGGTAGACTAGATAAAGAAAATGTGGTACATATATACCACGGAATACTATGCAGCCATAAAAAAGAACAAGATCATGTCCTCTGCGGGAACATGGATGAAGCTGGAGGCCATTATCCTTAGCAAACTAACACAGGAACAGAAAACCAAATATCGCATGTTCTCACTGATAAGTAGGAGCTAAATGATGAGAACACATGGACACATAAGAGAAGAAGAACAGACACTGGGGCCTACTGGAGGGTAGAGGTTGAAAGGAGGGAGAGGATCAGGAAAAGTAACTAATGGATACTAGGCTCAGTACCTGGGTGACAAAATAATCTGTACAACAAAAATCCATGACAGAAGTTTACCTATATAACAAACCTGCACATGTACCCCTGAACTTAAAAGTTAAAAACAAAAGAAGGTTGGAACAGGTATCATTTTAACAAAGAACCAAGCAGGTTTGGGAAAATGTCCAAAAGGAGGCCTTTGTCCATGGTTTTGACTGAGTACTCAACCTAACAGCCTCATGCCTGGTACATAGAAAATGACCCATAAATATGTGTGGAAGTTAGGATAAATTGCCCTTCACATCGGATAAATGATCAGTGGGTGGAGTCTCTCAGGAATTTCCCCTTGACAGTTCTCTGACACTGAATCCTGCCTATCTGCTACAAATGCCTACCATTGTTTACTTCATTGTTTCTTCTTTCCCTCTGTATTCCCACTGAATATTGGTCTAGAAGGGCAAGAACCATACTGTTTGTTCACCAGCCTACCCAAAGCATCCAGCATAGTCTCTCGATACCCACTGAATGTGTGCTGAATGAGTGTGCTGATATGGTTTGGTTATGTCCCCACCCAAATCTCATCTTGAATTGTAGCTCCCACTATCCACACGTGTTGTGGGGGGTCTTGGTAAGAGGTAATTAAATAATGGGGGCGGTTACCCTCATATTGTTCTCATGATCATGAGTGTTCATAATATCTGATGGTTTTATAAGGGGCTATTCCCCTCCTTCACTCATTCTTCTCTCTCCTGCTGCCATGTGAAGAAGGATATGTTTGCGTCCCCTTCTGCCATGATGGTAGGTTTCTTGAGGCTTCCTCAACCAATGAGGAACTGTGAGTCAATTAAACCTCTTTTTTTGGCTGGGTGGAATGGCTCACGCCTGTAATCCCAGCACTTTGGGAGGCTGGGGCTGGCAGATCACTTGAAGTCAGGAATTCGAGACTAGCCTGGCCAAAATGGTGAAACCCCGTCTCTACTAAAAATACAAAAACTAGTCAGGTGTGGATGTACATGCCTATAGTCCCAGCTACTTGGGAGACTGAAGCAGGAGAATTGCTTGAACCCAAAGCCAGAGGTTACAGTAAGCCAAGATCGCACCACTGTACTCCAGCCTGGGTAACAGAGCAAGACTCTGTCTCAAAAAAAAAAACTCTCTTTTTGGCCAGGCATGGTGTCTCATGCCTGTAAACCCAGCACTTTGGGAGGATGAGGCGGGTGGATCATCTGAGGTCAGGAGTTCGAGACCAGCCTGGCCAACATGATGAAACCCCATCTCTACTTAAAATACAAAAATTAGGGCCGGGCGCGGTGGCTCACGCTTGTAATCCCAGCACTTTGGGAGGCTGAGGCGGGCGGATCACGAGGTCAGGAGATCGAGACCACGGTGAAACCCCGTCTCTACTAAAAATACAAAAAAATTAGCCGGGCATGGTGGCGGGCGCCTGTAGTCCCAGCTACTCGGAGAGGCTGAGGCAGGAGAATGGCGTGAACCCGGGAGGCGGAGCTTGCAGTGAGCCGAGATCGCGCCACTGCACTCCAGCCTGGGCGACAGAGCGAGACTCCGTCTCAAAAAAAAAAAAAAAAAAAAAAAAAAAAATTAGCTGGGCATGGTGGCAGGTGCCTGTAATCCTAGCTACTTGGGAAACTGAGGCAGGAGAATTGCTTGAACCTGGGAGGCGGAGCTTACAGTGAAACAAGATCGTGCCATTGCACTCCAGCCTGGGGGACAAGAGTGAGATAAAAAACAAAAACAAAAACAAACAAACAAACCCTCTTTTCTTTATAAATTACCTAGTCTCACATGAGAAAGGACTGATACACGTGCCCTTTGTTCACTGTTGTAATCCATAAACTCATAAAATGATAGAGCCAAACAAGGTCTGAGTGGCGCCTCCAATTTTACAGCTGGAAAAATAAATAAATTCAATAAAAGGAATTTTTTTCAAGGCTAAAAAATTAAATTAAATTAAATTGTTTCCTATTTTCCTGCAATCTGTGATGCTCATTTAAAAAATATAAACACGAAACACAAAAGTATTGTGGGATCTACTAGGAAGGTCACAGAACCTTTCTCTGAATATTTTAGATCACAGATTGGCAAACTTTTCCTGTAAAGGGCCAGATAGGAAATATTTCACTCTTTGCAGACCACATATGGCCTTCACCACATATCTCAAATATTCTTTGTTTTTTAAGTGGTTTTTTGCCACCTTTTACAAATGTAAAAAGCATTCGTAGCTCATATGTAAAAACAAACAAACAAACAAAAAACAAGCCACTGGCCATATTTGGTTCATGGGCTGTAATTTGCCAACCCCTATTCTAGAAAAAACAGGTGGACACTGTCTTTCTCGAGACTCTTCATTGGGTAGTAAAATAAATACCTACTCTACCCTCTCTGCCAGCTCTATAATATGATGGAACTGAGAAAACTAAATCTACAAAATTCTCAGTTTTAATCATGAAATCATCAGTGGACATTTCAATATCTGACAAAACAATAATGTCTTAGTAAAAACACAAAGGCTTTGTGTTCAGTCTCCTATGCAGGAAACTTCCCTTGGGACCTAGAGCAAATTCCTTACCTCTGATTTCTCATTGGAAAAAAAAAATCAAACATTTTCATTAAATGATTTCTAAAGAGGCTTCCAGACTTGGTTCTCTGAGAGTCCATGAATTTTCCTAGGAAACTTCAGAGGGTTGTTTAAGGAAATGTTCCAAAATGAGCTCACAATGTTAAGAAAAACTCACTGGGATAATTGTCACCCTATGTAAAGGTTTCCAGAAAAGCAAATGGCCCTCTTTTGCCCTGACTAAATCTCCCATCAGAGAATATGGCATTCCAGTGACTTTGGCTAAATGTGCAGTCATGAAAAACAGAGACAATGGATTCATGAGACTCATCTTCAGAAATAAAAGATGTGGACTTTTCAGTGGTCATCTTAGGAAGGAAGCAGATACTACAGCCCAGAAATCAAAATCATAATTTCCTGTGATCTCAGAATCTTTTTGACTCTACCATAGTTCACATTTTTGTGATCTCCAAAGCTATTAGCAGTAAAGTTAATTGAAATGCATCTTCCTGATCCTTAATTTTATACCACCGTAATTCTTTAAAGCAACAAGGGTCTAGCTAAGCCAAGTATGAATTACATAGAAAGATGTCTTCTGTCTACTACATGCACGTGCACAGTAATGCTTTATGCATAGCATCATTTTCTTCAAGTTGAAAAAAAAATGTTTACTTTCTGTTTTTCTCCAATCAGTAAAACAGTCAATGGTAAATGCATATCACTTCCATTGATTTACCAGACATACATTTAGAATTGAATGTGACTGCTTGGGACTCATGTTAAGTAGGATTAATAAAAAATGTCCCATCCCGCACAGTCAGAAACACTTGGTCCCACTCAGATTTCTCTACACACTCAAGCTCCCTAAAGATAAATGAGCTTTATACCACAGAAAGGAAACAGGTCATTTATCTGACATCACATTATTTACTGACATTAAAAATGATAATATCCATCAACAAGCAGCCAAACCCCAAGTGGGCCACACAGAGAACAAAGCTGCAACTGTCTTTCTTTGATACAGTTACAAGGAGATGCTGACTGAGCTGCCATTTATGTTCCAGTAATGTCACTATTGTCACAAGAAGCTCACGTTTTAATAATATTCACATAATTTCCCATGTGCTTATTTGGAACCAAGGATCTGTGTTTTGTTCTTTTCTGAACATTTAATAAAATCAAAATCTGGAATTATAACAACAGACCTATAAATATGATTTGCTTTGGGAGGAGATTTTTCATTTTTAGAATATATATCTTTCCCTTTCATTCCTTTCTTTTAAAAATAATGCCATTATCTATAATCATCATAACAACACAACAAGGCAAGTAGTGATCATCTGCATTTTCTACATAAATAATCTGAGGGGCTGATATAGTTTGGATGCGTGTCCTCCCCAAATCTCATGTTGAATTGTAATCCCCAGGATTAGAGGTGGGGCCTGGTGGGAGGTGATTGGATCACGGCGGTGGATTTCTCACAAATGGCTCAGCACCATCTTCTTGGTGCTGTTTTTGCAATAGCAAGTGACTTCTCACGAGATCTGGCTGTTTAAAAGTGTGCAGCATCTCCCTCTCTCTTGCTCCTGCTCCCACCATCCACCTGCTCCCCTTTCACTTTCTGTCATGATTGAAAGCTTCCTGAGGCCTCCCCAGAAGCCGATGGCTGTGTTATGCTTCCTGTACAGGCTGCAGGACTGTGAGCCAATTAAAAGTCTTTTCTTTATAAATTAGACAGTCTCCGGTATTTCTCTATAGCAATGCGACAATGGACTAATACAGGGTCAAAGAGGCTTGTTAAATAAATTGCCCAAATTCATAGGGCTAGTAAATGGTAGATTCAGGATTGGAACCCACTGGTTTTTCCATCTCTGCCAGCGATCTTTTCCCTTCTCTCTCTCCTTTCTTCTTCCCTCCACCTACCTACCTACCTTCAAAACAATCTTTGTTCTCATAAGCAGTTTCTTGAAAGCACCTTCCCACAACAGTTTAATTCTATCCCAAAGTAAACACCACAGCACGCAGTACCTTAACAAAACCTAAGGACATGCAAATAACACTTGCAGGATTGACTAACATTTTGGGTTATTAGCTCGAACTCAAGAAAAACCACATGTAATTGTCAGAATGACCTGTCAGCTGCAGTTATTCAGAAGTAAATTCAAAGTTACAGTGAACAAAGACTGTAAATTTAGTTACTAAAGAATATTATTTTATACTCTAAAAAAGTTTGCTCTATGAAATGTGAGCTAAAGCTCACCCACTATTTAAAAACAGAGGATGCAGAATCTGATTTTCTTCCCACTGAATCTGATTTTCTTCCCGCTGCATTCACTGAGTAGAATCAGCAAAACAATGGCCCTTCTTTTGGTTAAATTTTCTAAGGTGCCACCACATCTAGTTCTATCTTGTTCCCCTTCATCCTCCTCTGTCCTGTTAAAAGACAGGGCAGGAAGGCCAGGTGGACAGTTTTGGACTGTTGGCCTCATCGGTGACCCTTTCTGTTCATCAACATTTGTTTCATGCGTTGTAGTCTATCTCGTGCTGTGTCTTTCTAATACAGAACAGCCTGGTAGGAAAAGAAAATATGTCATATGACAATGTATTTGCCAAGATGACTCCAAACAATTGATTTCCTAAGTTTTGTTTGTTTGTTTGTTACCCAGAACTGTCCAAACTGATGACAGCACAGAGATTTCTGACGTGAAGAAGAAAGACTGGCTCTAGCACGTGACCAGCATTCTCATTTCCCACTCACATTCGAATCTCGACTCTCAGGCTACATTCTGGTCAGGATGAATTACATGTATAATTCAAAATCAAGAAAGCTGTTCAAGTACAACGTGTGAGGCTTCTGCCAACGTTAAAATTCATTAGGAACCATGATTTTGGCTGAGCACATGGCTCTGTTTTGAGCTCTTTTATTCCTGTGTTATTGCTCATTCACTTAAAGAGAAATACATGAGTCAGAGACAAGATCTCTTTCCCTTTTCATGTTTCTCCAATTTATCTTCCGTGGCATGATAAATATCTCAAGCCAAAGACTGGAGAGTGTTGTCTTTTTCCCTCTGTTTTTCCCATTACCTTAGTTATCTCTCATTTATTTTTTAGTCTTTTCTCTTATCGCAACCGTTTCTAGGGACATCATAAAAGTTGGAATGAGTAACCTCCCACCCCTTGTGGTTGCTTGCGGGTGTTTCAGGCCCCCATACTCTCAATCACGTGGCTTGGTTGCTTTGACATGTTTGGAAAGAAAAATAAATCTTAGATACACCTCGACTAGAACTGATGGCTCAACAGGGGACTGCTTTTTATAAATAAAAATTACTCTTTGTACGAAACTTCCTCCAGTAAGAAAATAATTGTAAGCAAAACCTGCTTATGTACCCTTTCTTGCTCTGGCCAGTGTAGAGTCTAACCAATCATGGTCTCAATGAGATAGATTGTAAAGAGCACTGGATAAGGAGTATTGGTTCTAAAACTTTATATTTCAAGGCCAATTTTTAAAATTCGGCAGGAGCATTTCAAAAAAATTGTATTTGTAAGTATAGAGACTATAGTATAATGAGCCCTCTTTTTTTTTTTTTTTTTTTTGAGACGGAGTCTCGCTCTGTCGCCCAGGCTAGAGTGCAGTGGCGCAATCTCGGCTCACTGCAAGCTCCGCCTCCCAGGTTCACGCCATTCTCCTGCCTCAGCCTCTCCGAGTAGCTGGGACTACAGGCGCCCGCCACCACGCCCGGCTAATTTTTTGTATTTTTAGTAGAGACGGGGTTTCACCATGGTCTCGATCTCCTGACCTCGTGATCCACCCGCCTCGGCCTCCCAAAGTGCTGGGATTACAAGCGTGAGCCACCGCGCCCAGCCTAATGAGCCCTCTTGTATCTATAAATCAATACACAGCTAATCTAGTTTCAACTATATCTACTCACATCTATTCCCTCTTCTCCCAAGCAAATTTTTTTAGAATGAATCCCAGACATCAAATAATTTCTTCCATACATACTCTTAGGTATCTCTAAGAAAAAAATTTTTAAATATAACCACAATTATCATACCTAAAAAAGCTTATAATTACTGTTATCAAATATCCAGTCAGTGTCAGATTTCCCTGATCATTTCATAGTCTTTTTTTTACATTATTAAGAACTTTTTACTTTCAATTATAAAATATTTAAGGCCCAGAGACAAGATAAAATGACACATGTGAATCTACCACCCTAACATTTTTCTAATATTTGCTTCAGATTTCCCTTTAAAAAAAAAAAAAGACTTCTCTTAGAGCAGTTTTAAATTCGAAAGCAAAATTGAGAGGAAGGTACAGAGATTTCCCATATACCCCTGGGAAATGGGAGGATACATACATAGCCTCCCCACTTATCAACATCCCCCACCAGAGTGGCACAATTGTTACACGGATGAACCTACATCAACCCATTATGATTACTCAAAGCTCATAGTTTACATTAGAGTTCGCTTGGTGTTGTACATTCCATGGGTTTAGACAAATACATGACATGTATCAGTCATCACGGTATCATACAGAGTATTTTTACTGCTCCCCAAATCCTCTGTTCTCCGCCTATTCATCCTTTCCTCCCCCATAACACCTGACAACCACTGCTCTTTGTGCTCTCTCCATAGTTTTGCCTTTTCTAGAATGACATATAGCTAGAATCATACAGCATATAACTCTTTCAGGTTGGCTTCTTTCACTTATGAATATGCATTTAAGTTTCTTCCATGTCTTTGCATGGTTTGATAGCTCATTTCTTTTTAGTGTTGAATAGCATTCCATTGTCTGCATGTACCCCAGTTTATTTCCCACCCACCTACTGAAGGACCTCTTGGTTGCCTCCAAGTTTTGGCAGTTATGAATAAAGTTGCCATAAGCATCTGAACACAAGTTTCTATGTGGACATAAGTCTTCAACTCATTTGGGTAAATACCAAGGAGTGTGATGGCTGGATCATAAGCTAAGTTATGTTCAGTTTCCTAAGAAACCACCAAACTGTCTTCCAAAGTGGCTGTCTCATTTTGTTTCCCTTCCAGCGATGAATGAGAGTCCCTAAGGCTCTACATCCTCATCTGCATTTGGTGTTGTCAGTGTTCTAGATTTTGGCTATTCTAATAGGTGCACAGTGGTATCTCATTATTTTAATTTGCATTTCCCTGATGACAGAAGATGTGGCGCTCATCAAGTTTTTAATATTCTTTTGGTTCAAAACAGGGTCCAAACATGGTCCATACACCAAGCACAAGTCTTGAGGTGCGTTTCCTTATTTGAAAATAAGAATGTTAGATGGTTGTTTTATTTAGCATAATCACTTTAAGGTATATTTTTCCAAATTAAAAAATAAAGAACACGAATCAGTTTTTAAAGTTCAACATCTATGTGCATCCAGAAATATAACATTGTTTTGATGATAATGGATATGAGCTTCTATATATTCTACTTACCATATGATTTTCTTTAAGTTTTATTCCTTTTGATCCATTTAACCTCTGTCTAGAATTCTATCTCATGAATAGAATGCATTTTATCTATCTAATTTCCTATTAATGAACATTTATTTTGCTTCAAATTTTTCATTATCACAAAACAATGCTATTAGTAGATATCTCTGTAATGTTACCTTATGAATATATCCAAGCTTCTTTAGGACATATACATATGTATGAGAATTTCTAGGTTATTGGAAGGAATAACATTTTTAACTCTACCACTAAATTTATTGTCCTGGAGTTGTACATCTATCAGTATGAGGTAAGAATTCAACATGATGATCTTTAAGGTTTCTTGTAGTTCTGATATTCAACAAGTCAATCCATTAAATTAGATTTTTAAAAATGGCTGCATCTTTAGTAATATTGCTAGTGATATAAGTTACTGATTTTAACATTTTTATTAATTCTTTGTTGTTTCTTCGTAGTACGATCTCTTTAAAAAATGTATCAGTTTTCATTTCATAAGACTGAGCTTTCTACTCAAGCTAAATCACAAAGGACCAGGTATTCGCTAGTCTTAAGTTTGAAGAAGTACAATAAGTGCCCAAAAACATAAATAATAATTAAAGGCAGCTGTCAGCAAACCATCAGTAAAGTCTACACCTGCCATTACTATGTAAGAAGAGAGAGGTCAAATGGGCCTGGTTTAGAAGGTTTTATACAGGAAAGCAAAAATGAAGGTTACCAGCAAGAAGGAGGCAAGGGGGGTAGGAAAACAGAAAGAGAATAAATGCAGGTTAAATGGTCTGTCTAAAGTACAATGTGTAGATCGAAGTCCCTAGGACATAAGATTCACATGAAAGAATGGTTAGATATGAAGTTATAGATAGTCTATGATGGCTCTGAGGCCATCATAGAAAAGGAAAACATATTTGACTGGTCCCATATACAGTCAAATATCACATAATGATATTTCAGTCAACAATGGACCACATATAAGATGGTGGTCCCACAGGATTATAATATCGTATTTTCCTGTAACTTTTTTATGTTTAGATACACAAATACTTACCATTGTGTTATAATTGCCTACAGTATTCTGTACAGGAACATGCTGTACAGGTTTGCAGCTCAGGAGCAATAGGCTATACCATATGGCCTAGGTGTATAGCACGCTATACCATCTAGGTTTGTATTAAGTATAACTATGATGTTCACACAATGACAAAATCACCTAATTTCATCTATCATTTCTCAGAATGTATCCCCATTGCTAAATGACACATGCCTATACACACATACACATAATTTTTTTATTGTCACTAATGCTAAAAAATGAGTCATTGGAGGCTTAGGCTGTCCATCTCGGAGGTCTACATTAAGCCTTCATTTAGGGTCTTTTTTTTTTTTAAAGACAGTATTTCACTCTGTCACCCAGGCTGTAGTGCAGTGGCACACTCATAGCTCATTGCAGCCTTGAACTCCTGGGCTCAAGCAATCTTCCTGCCTCAGCCCTCTGAGTAGCTGAGACTGTAGGTGCATGCCATCACACCTGGCTAATTTTTTAAAAAACTTTTTTGGCAATGGGGTCTGGCTATGTTGCTCAAGCTGGTCTCGAACTCCTAGCCTCAACTGATCTTCCTGACTCAGACTCCCAAGTAGCTCAGATTGCAGGTGTGAGCCACTGCACCCAGTTCTAAGCTATTAAAAGCTGTGCCATTCTTCAATTTGAAATATACTATGGCAAAAATTCATTTGCTTCTTTCCACTATCATCTTTTGGAAAATGAGATCTAGAAGCTTATTTCCTGATGTGGAAACTGGATCGTCTTTGTATTGGTCCTAAATTTACCTTGATCCATTTTCAAAAGGGCATCTCCCAACTCTGTATTTAGGACTTAGTAACTAACTCCCCTTTCAACCTAGTCTTCCCCATGTAGGATTTAACAGATCTTGATCATGACACTTCATTCTCCTCCTTTCTAGACCAAAGACTCTTGGTTATTTCCATTTAATACAAACATTATTAACTGAGCACCAACTATGCATTATACACTCCTCTAGGCACCAAGAACCTAAAAGTGAAATGTATTATGTTCCCTGCCCCTGAGGCGTACCTAATACAACAGGGAAAGTAATTCAATGGGATAAGTGAAATGACAAAAGCCTCTACAGGGAAAAGAATGTATCTTGGAAGAAATCTGACCTTACCTGCTCCCCTATAAATGTCCTATCATTCCAATAGCCACTTGTTGCCTAGTCTAAGCCTAATGCTATGTCATCTTAAGCTATCATGAGCCTTAAGTCCCCAGCTGACATTCTATGACATGTCAATGCTATCATGAAGAATCTAAACCAATGGCCTATAACACTCCTCTAATATCGTAAGTCAAAGACGTGGCTCAGGGACCGCCAGGCATAGAGTTGGTCTGTGAATGTTGGTTAAGCCCATATTTTTTTTCAGCAGCTCTTCCTGTCGTCTGTGGCCCTCAGAAGGGCAGCCTGCAGAGTATATCAGGCTGCTTAAGGAGGAAGGGTCAGGAGTCAGAGGTCCCTAGTCCACCCTCTTGTTCTTCTCTTTTATGACACTGTTTGGAAAGAATAATGGAAGAATCAAGATCTTTGGCTGGGTCTAATTTATGAAGAAAACAGTCGGTTTTTTTCATAGAAGAGAAGCAAAATGCTGAACTATGAGTTCTCATCATTTGTGAGCTTGCTGTAAGCTCCCAGGGACTAAAGAGAAGCCCTCCAGGGTTTTTGAGCCCTTGGAGACTGCTGGTTGCTGTGATTCCTTGGGAGAAGCAGCTCAGATGGTAAACTAAAGAGCCCCATTAACCTAAGCACAGTAACACTGACACTTCCAATTAGCCAGAGGCTGTCAGGTTTAGCCATTTACATTACATACATTCTCTGTTCCTGACCGTGTTTGAGTTACTTTCTTCCAGCACAGATGGAGAAAGCGATTTTTTTTTCCTGTTAAAGGAAGTCTTCCCAGATGAACCATATCCAACACTAATCACTCTTTTGGTTTAAGAACACAATTCTATAAGACTTGGCTTACAATTATCCTTGAGTTGCTATAATTGCATGAGTTAGCCATATTTTAAGATATTTGAGAGTAAATACTTTTCCTATTTCTAGTCAATTCCAGGACTCCATAATCAATGACTCTGTTTACACCTGGAAGCTGATAAGTACTTGCAAAATGTGATAGTCAGGATAGACTGTGTCATATGCAGGAAACAGAAATCCCTAAATCTTATCACCCTAATACAGCAAAAGTTCAGGCGCTTAAACAATATCAACGTGGATGTGAATGACTCTCTAGGGCAGCTGTCTAGTAAGCTAGTTACTAGATGGATGTTGTGACTCCACCATCCCAAAATACAAGGTACCCTCTAAGATGACCTCAGCTGGGATGTAAGGTAAATAGGAAGTTGCAAAGGGGCATTTCATACCTCAGCTCAGAAAGGAAATGAAAATCATATATTGAAAAATGCTAGTATTGTCTACCATTCTAACATATTCCTTTATAAAACAGTTTCCAGGTAAGTGACAATCTACCCTTAGACAGATTAAGTAATTAATGATCCTTTCTCTTAGGTTGTAGAAGCAACTCCTCTGATGACCCTTAGGAAGAAGAGGTGAGAGAGATTTCAGGTATGTTCATTTCATCCCAGGTTTCAGCTTACTGCCGGCAAATGAAGGGTGCCCCACAGCAACACATCCCTGAAATAAAAGTTCATGGGTGTCTGGAATACTAGATCTGTGTTCTTTTCCATTAAGATCATTAAAGGCTTGGATCTGGTGATCTTAAGGGTAATATATTTCTACACTCTTTTATTTTGATTTAGCTTTTCTCATTTATTTAACAAAATATTGTTATTCAGCAGAGACTGCTGGTTGTTTTCCAATATCTATTGTCTCATTCTTCTCTAGGAAATACACTGCTAGGTTTTTTTGATGGGAACATGCAAAGAGGTGTGGTCATGTAACTTAAGTTCTGGCAAAAGGGAATGAGAGCCAAATGACTTATACAACATCCAGGCAATGTCCTTAAAGAGAATGAGCATGCTTTCTCCTTCTTTTTGCATTTTTGCTTGATGTGATACAACAATGGGGAGATGAGTCTTCTTTGCCACAGAGACTATAAATATGGTACATGAATGAGCTAGAATGAGCTGGCTCCCTGCCACAATGGAGCCACTGCACAAGTCCTGCCTTGCTAACGTCCGGACTGTGCCATGAGAGAGGTATGAAGTTCTATACTATTTGATGCTGAATGTTTATCCCAAATAATCCAATATATCAGAAGCTTTCAAGTGCCAGGACTGTAATACAGATAAAAGCCTTGATCATAAAGGCAGACCCCTAAGCCTTCAGAAAGGGCAATATAGGTACCACAGACTGCATTCCTAGGAAATTCTCCAAACCATCAACAGGATACTGATTCCATATGGCATGTGAGACTTTGGTACATTAGTTGATCATTCAACCTTATTCCCTACATGTCTCATGAAAGAGGACTACCTCCTTCACTGCAAGTCATTTTTTATATTGTATTTTTCTAAAAGACACAGAGGTTGGCTATGATATTGTTTGGTCTAGATGCTCTAATTGTCATTCTGAATCTTGTATTTTTTATCTCATTTTCTCACTCCCTATGGGGACATACTCTTCTGACACATAGTCTGACAACAAAATGGAATACCTGGGGCCAGGACTGTCAAACACATGTGTCTACCTTAGGAAAGCTTGTGACTTTGTTCCCTGATACATAAGTATTAAACAGGATGTATCCATCAGAAGGAGTCAGAACTAAGCATTAAGCTGAACAAGAGAAAAATGGCCAAATCCAATGATCAAGAAAGAAAAGGAGTTCTATCCACAGAGCAATTTAATGTAAAAAGGGTCAAGTACGACAGATCTGACAGAGAAAGAGGGATCAATACAAGAATGGCAAATGTGTCATATCTATATTGCCTATCTTTTTTCATGCAGGTTTCAGATATCATTAATCAATCACTGTGACATCAGAGCAACCTAAGACTTCTAAACACAACAGTCCATATGGCCACTGCCAACATTTGAAGCAGGTACAAAAGTTAAGTCCTATGAGCTAGCCAAGTCTCAGGAATAGTGACTCTGCTGAACAGGACTAGCAGTAGGTACCTTCTCTTTATCTTGTTTGGTGACTGTTCTGGGTATAGGAAGCACTAAATCTCTATTTCCAAGGTTATATCCCAGGACTGCACCCCTAATGAAGGGAATGACATTGGTTCTCACATTCCAGTGAAGAGCCTAGTACATGATTTAAACTCTTAGATTATCATAATTATATAGAAACTACTTTTAGCTGATAAATATTACATTTAAAAAATCTAACAGCATACATTCCTTTTAAAATCAAGAACCTGACAAGAATGCCCACTCTCCAGTCTCTTCAACATATAATACTGGGACAACTGGATATCCACATGCAAAAGAATACGTTCGGACCCGCCCTACCTCACACCATATACAAAATCCATAATTAATAAAAGACCTAAATGAATAAGCCAAAGATACAAAACTCATAGAGGAGCACACAGGTGTGTATCTTCATGACCTTGGATTAGTCAATAGTTTCTTAGATATAACACCAAAAGTACAAGCCATCAAAGAAAACAATAAATAAATTGAATTTCATCAAAATTAAAAATTTTGCTTATCAGAAATACTATCAAGAAACCAAAAATACAACCTACAGAATGGGTGAAAATATTTAGAAACCATTTATCTGATAAAGGTTTAGTATCCAGAATATATAAAGAACTCTTGTAACTCAACAATATGAAGACAAATAACTCAATTTAAAAATAGCCAAAAAAGGCCAGGTGTGGTGGCTCATGCCTGTAATCCCAGCACTTTGGGAGGCTGAGATGGGCAGATCACAAGGTCAGGAGTTTGAGACCAGCATGACCAACATGGTGAAACCCCATCTCTACTAAAAATACAAGAATTAGCTGGACGTGGTGGTGGATGCCTGTAATCCCAGCTACTCGGGAGGCTGAGGCAGAAGAATTGCTTGAATCCAGGAGGCAGAGGTTGCAGTGAGCCAAGATCATGCCACTGCACACCAGCCTGGGCTACAGAGTGAGACTCTGTCTCAAAAAAAAAAAAAAAAAAAAAAAAGCCAAAAAATGTGAATAGACAGTTTTTTAAAGAAGATATACAAATGGTCAAAGAGCACATGAAAAGACGCTCAACTTCATTAGTCCTTAGAGTAGTACAAATCAAAGCCAAAAGAGATACTGTTTCACACCCACAGGATCACCATAAGAAAAAATAACAAGTAGTGGTGAAGATGTAGAGAAATTAAAACTCTCATGTATTGCTAGTGAAAATGTGTAAAATAGCACTACCTATGGAAAACAGCTGGGTGGTTCCCCAAAAAATTAAACATAGAGTTACCATATGACCCAGAAATTCCACTCCTAAGTATATAACCAAGATACTGAAAAACATATTCACACAAAAACTTATACAAAAAATATTAATAGCAGCATTATTCATTATTCATCATAGCCAAAATGTAGAAATAACCAAAATGTCCATCAACTGATTAATGGATAGATAAAATATGGTATATCTATACAATGGAATATTATTTACCCATAAAAAGGAAAGGAAGTTCTGATTTATGATACAATAAGAATCATCCTTGAAAACACTATGCCAAATGAAAGAAGCTAGACATAAAAGGCTACATGTTGTATGATTACATTTGTATTAAATGCCCAGAATAGGCAAATCTATAGAGACAGAAAGTAGATTAAGGTTATCAGGGGCTGAAGGAAGGGGCAGATTGGGAGTGAGAATAAATGGTTAAGGGTGTCTCTTTGGAATTACAGAAATGTTTTTGATTGCATAGTGGTAACAGTTGCACAACCTTGTGAATATGCTAAAAACCAATGAATTGGATACTTAAAAACAAAGAATTTTATGTTCTAAGAAATTTTATTACGTGGTTCTAAGAAATTTTATTATGTGGATAAACTAGTAATGTGGGCTTTCTTTATTTTTAAGTAAACTTTTGGGATATAATTCCATTACTACTTTATCCTACATTACACTGGAGGTCCTATATAGTGTAATAAGATAAGAAAAAGCAATAAAAACCATAAGGATTGGAAAGGAAGAAACAAATCTTTTGCTTGTAGATAATATGACTGTCTACTTAAGAAATGCAAACTAGTAAATAAACAAAAGTTAAGTTAGGATGTTGTGTATAATATGAAAACAAAAAATTGCTTTTTCATGTATCAGCAGGAAAAAATGTAATTCAAAAATAAAATTTACAACATCAACAAAAAGTACTCGGTGATAAGTTCATAATAAAACATTAAAGAACAAAATCCAAGATTTTTTCACAGCAGCATTATTCATAGTAGACACAAAATGAAAACAATCCAAGTGTTCATCAACTGATGAATAGAGAAACAAAATATGGTATGGCATATCCATACAATAAATATTCTTTAGCCATAAAAGCAATGAGGTACTGATATATACTATGACACGGATGAACCTTGAAAATACTGTATTAAGTAAGACAGTCACAAAAGACCACACACACACACACACCCACACACATATATATATTATATATATATTTATATATATTTTATATATATATTTTTTATATACATATATGTGTGTATATATATATATATATTTTTTTTTTTTTGAGATGGAGTCTCACTCTGTTGCCCAGGCTGGAGTGCAGTGGTGCAATCTCGGCTCACTGCAACCTCCATCTCCTGGGCTCAAGTGAGTCTCCTGCCTCAGCCTCCCAAGTAGCTGGGATTATAGGTACCCGCCACCACCCCCAGCTAATTTTTTTTGTATTTTTAGTAGAAACAGGGTTTCATCATGTTGGCCAGGCTGGTCTCGAACTCCTGACCTCAGGTGATCCGCCTGCCTCAGCCTCCCAAAGTGCTGGGATTACAAGCATAAGCCACCCCACCCAGCCCAAAGACCACATATTACATGACTATTTATATTACATATCCAGAATAGGCAAATTCATAAAGATAGAAAGTGGATTAGTGTTTATCAAGAGCTGAAAGGAGGGAGAAATGAGAAGTGATTGCCAATGAGTATAAGGTTTCTTTTGGGGGGGTGATAAAAATATTCTAAAATTAGATAGTGGTGACGTTTGCACAACTTCATGAATATACTAAAATCATGAAATTGTACAGTTTAAAAAATACTATGGGTACATACCATATTTATGGATGGGAAAATTCAACCTTTGACTATATCCAAAAGGAAGTACATTCTCATGGATCCTCTGGAACAATGACAGAGGCAGCACACAGAGCACTAGTCCCAGGGTGATGGGAGATGCTCACGGAGCAAGACATGGCTAATTAGACAGTAGGTCGTGCTGAAGCCTGCAGTTCTGATTAAGGAAGGCCTGAATAATTACCTTCCTGGAAAAAAAGTCTTGTCACAGATTCACTCATTTATTTATTTACCCATTCACATGAAGAGTAGCAGAATATGCCAACCCAAAATATGCCACTTTGGCACACTGATTTTTCTGAGCTGAAGACAATTGAGAAGAAGCAGTTACAAGAAAGGCTCTCTGCCCACCCCCACCACCCCATTTGCCTAAAACCAGGACATAAATTTGAAAAAGTGTCCCCCAACAACCCTCCCGCACCAGGAAGGATGAAAGTCAATCACTGAAGACAACTCCAGACCGTTATCAGCCTAGAGATGGCCCCAGTGGAATCTACAGCACAAATTTTACTAACTAGCCCTTCTCTTCCATCTGTTCCCCTATATAGTACTATTTACATTCCCATAATTGGCTACCCTAAAGACTTAAAGTCCTTTTCCTTTGTCTAGTCACTTCTCTAGAAATTTAACATATCCCCAGGCTTTTTTTTTTTTTTTTTGAGATGGAGTATCACTCTGTTGCTCAGGCTGGAGTGCAGTGGCACAATCTCGGCTCACTGCAAGCTCCGCCTCCTGGGTTCACGCCATTCTCCTGCCTCAGCCTCCTAACTAGCTGGGACTACAGGTATGTGCCACCATACCCGGCTAATTATTTTTATTTTGATTTTTAGTAGAGATGGGGTTTCTCCATGTCGGTCAGGCTGGTCTTGAACTCCTGACCTCATGATCTGGCCACCTTGGCCTCCCAAAGTGCTGGGATTACAGGTGTGAGCCACCACGCCTGGCCTTTTTTTTTTTTTTTTTTTTTTTGGGACAGAGACTCTCTGTTTCACCCAGGCTGGAGTGTGGTGGGGTGATCTCGGCTCACTGCAACCTCTGCCTCCTGGGCAGGTTCAAGCATTTTCCTGCCTCAGCCTCCTGAGTAGCTGAGATTACAGGCACCACTACCACGCCCAGCTAATTTTTTTATATTTTTAGTAGAGACGGGGTTTCACCCTGTTGGCCAGGCTGGTCTTGAACTCCTTAACATCCTTTTTTTAAAAGATACTATATAAGCCCACGTTCTAACCACTCCTTGGTGGTACTCATCACTGAGTGCACCTATGATGCACATGTTAGTCAACCTCTGTTTGTTTTTCTCTTGTTAACCTATCTTTTGGCAATCTAATTTACAGGGCCCCGGCCAATGAGCCTAGAATGGGTAGAGGGAAATATATTTTTTTCCTCCCCACACATATAATAAGTATCTCTTTGGCCCCTGATACGTGCCAGGCGACAATCAAGAGCTAAGTGCAAAGGATACAAGAGGTTTACATTCTAGTATCAAACAGACAAGAAATACAAACAAATACAATTATTTCAAATAGTGACAGACACCTTGGAGGGAAAAAAAAAAACAAAACTGGGTAATGGAATAGAGGTAACTGAGGGATAGCTGTGGGCTTAGGCAACTGCTTTAGAAAACGTGGCTGGGGAGACCTCTTTGAGTAGAACAGTAACAAGCCGCATAACTGTGTAATAAGCTGAAATAGCTGTACCTAAATAGTTGGCTCCACAAAATGTCCAATAGCAAAGGAAAATCAGGATCCTACTGGAGGGTGTAAAAGTCACCAAAAGCTGACAACAAAGATCTTCACAGCACAGGAAATGTAAACATAAAAGTTGGAGGAGCCCCCTTGAGCCCTATGTCTGAAGCCGCCATCCCTGCCTGTGCCTGCTCAGGTCTGGAGGCCACAGCTGGGTGTTCAGAGGTGCACACAAGGCGCTTGGATTCTGCTGCCCAGCTGGGTCTTAAATGGAGAACCTCTATTAATTATCTGAACACTGGCATCACTCCCCTGGACTCAAAGCTAAATAAAGCCACCCCAGTTGCTTGGCCGCAAGCTCTCAAAGGTTTAAACAAAACTGCGTCTCAGTGGATGCAGCATTTGGCGCTTATCTAAAAGTTTTAAAGTCTTTTCGCAGTTAATAATTAGCTCTGCCTTGGTCCTCACAAAGGGTGCCACCAAGACAAAAGCAGACATTAAGTGTGTTCGCTATCCTTGCCACCGGTATAAATAGGCAAAGGGATGATTAATGAATGGGGGGGATTTAAACACAACAGTGAACAAAGACAAAGGCCCAAGGCTCGATCGACTGCCCACAAACTGAGACAGGCTGTATCCAGAGAGAAGCTTCAGAAAGCCACACACACAAACATCCGCTTAATGGACAGGTTGTGAAGACTTCATTTAACCTTGCGTTATGACAGCCGTAGTGTTTTATTAACATTCTGACATGTTAAGGGGCCAGGGTCAGCGGAGGCAAAACCATGCACTGCTGAGGGAGTTTCCTGGCAGGGGAGGGGAAGGCACATTTTTGTGTGGGTGACCGAAGGAAAACAGAGCAGGTCCAAGCACGTTCCACAACACCCTTCAGGCCCCCTTTGTGAGATGGGGCCAGAGCCACATTTTAAAAGAGTTGTTTGGATGTCAAACAAAGCAGATGAGGCACCCACACGCATGCCCAGCCTTTGACAAGACCTGTCCACGCCTCAGGGTGGCCACATTAGAACCTGGGCTAGGCCTCAGCATCCACTCATAAAGAAGGCTGCTCAGAGGCATCTGCCACGGAAGTGTGTAGCGCGGAGGGGCTTTCGGCAGCCATTTGCAGACACGGGAGGGTTTAGCATTTGGTTAGTTCTAAGAGGAAACTTCCCCCCAAGGAGATAGCAGTAGCCCAGTGTGTTTGGCCAGTTGGATTTTGAGTTTCTGGCTAGAGATGAGCCTGTGGGAAGCAGCAACTGGCCAAACCCTAGGGAGCCCTGGTTGGCTTTCTGGGCACATCCCCACCTCTCTCTTTATAACCTTTCTTCTCCCTCCCAGGGCTTCCCCACATCAACCAGGTGCCCATTCCCACAGGCTCTATTTCCAACCAGGTGTCTGATGGCGAAGGATCTGATAAATTAATCCCTGTGGAAGATTTAGGTGATAATGAGCTTAAAGGCTCTCCCCACCCCCTCCAGGGACATTTGCATTTTAATGGAAGACTCCGACAGACCCAAAGGCCTTCAAGAACTATAGCGGTGAAACGGTAATTGTGGAGTTTTAGGCTCTAAGGGAGGCCAGAAGGGAGATATTTATGGGCTTGAGGAACTTCCTGGTCTCCCCACAGTCACACCACGGAGACCCCTGCCAAAATTTGTAGGCTTTTATTTCATCTTTTCTCTGCCTACATTACTTAGGTATTGGAAATATCACCTGAGAAAATGGATGCCAAATGCTTTAAAGACAAACACCCAAAAGAATGTGATGATTATGATTTACTAAACGACAAAAACGTAGACCAGAGCATACTCTCTGTGATCAACACCCTTAAATAACAGATGAGGAAATGGAAACACTGAAAAATGAGGTTTTCATGTGAGTCACTCAGCAAATCACTTACAGAGCTAGGACCAGGCACTGACTCTCCTGATTCAAGGCCAAGGCTTTTTCTATTGCACTGTAAGAATGACTTCTCTTCCGTCTTCAGAGCACATCCTAATCACTCCTTGACTGCTGCATTACAGATGATCCTATTATTTAATTTGTGTTTTATAGCTTTACAGTAATCTACTGCTTTGTTAGTGCAAAGGAGATACAGAATTCCAGTTCTGGAAAAATCACCTAAGGAAAGATGAACATTCGAACCAAAATTCTAGGGGATACCACTTTACACCCACTTAATTGTCATCAAAAATAATACACTGGACAATAAGAAGTGCTGCAGACAATGTATACACACAGAATCTCTACTATTTTGCTGGTGGGAATGTTAAACTAGAATAATTGTTTGGAAAACAGGTTGGTATTTTCTAGTAAAGTTAAAAGTATGCATAACTAAAGACCAGCCACTCTATTCCAAGAGAAACTCTAGGTCATGTGCACCAGGAGATGCTTGTAGGCCTGTTCAAAATAAGCAACAGTAAAGATAATAACATAATGACCATCTTCTGGAGAATAAACCGTTGCACTTGAATACGATGGAATATTATACAGCATTGAAAATGCAGAAACAGCTGTATAGCATCAACACAGATGAAGTTTAGTAACACAATGTTGAGTGAAAAAAGTAAATCCCAGAAAAAGAAAATCAAGCGTGACAAGCTTTGTTTTTACTAAAGTTTTAAACAGCCCCAAACTAAGCAATATATTATTTAGGTACATAAATGTATTTGTAGTTAAATATTTTAAAAATGAAATGGCATATTACACACAAAATTCAAGATAATGATTACACTGAAGAGGACCACATAGAAAAACAGGTTATTATCTATATTCTAATTCTTGGGTTGGTTCATTCATTGCATTTTTAAGACTATGTAAATGCACACATATAATTATAAATGCTATGCATAAACCAATTGATAGTGTGTCATAACCAAGAATTATGATTAATTCAATTCCATGCACCTGAAATCCATTGAAAGAAAAAAATCATCTACATTAAGGGATAGCCAAATCTTAAAGCAGAAAAAGATGTCTTCCAGTGACCTTGAGGTAGAAAATTTCTTGCAGCCTAGGACCACAGAGAAGCTATGGATAGAGACAAGGTGAAAAGTTGAGATAAGGGCTTCTCCCAAAACTAGCCCAACTGGGGCAGTATTATGGGTCAAGAGTAGAATCTAGGTAAGGGGGCAACATATAAATGCATCCATGATTCAAACAGGAGATCCAGTGGAAGTTAGAATAGACAAAGAAACTAAAGTTCTGCACAAAACAAAACAAGACAGAAAATATCTAGGAGGACAGTTATGTTGAAGTCAAGTTGATGGTAAAAAAGCAAAAACCAAAGGTGCAGGTAAAACTGTGGTTTGCAAACCTTAGAAGGAATTACGCTTTGGGGCTGATGGACCAAGGGGCTTGAAAGCTGGATATAGGTCCAATTTCAGAGAGATTTGTGACAAGACTATAATCTCCAGTCTAGGTCACTTTTAGAATTTAACAAGGTCTCATTAATTTGAACAAAACTAATTTGGAATGGCTGGAATAATCAGGCTGGAATGGAACTGATCTTTCAACTATAAAAATAGTGTTTACTCAGCAAATTAACAGCATGAGACACATCAGGTGGGAGTACTTAACCTACTTAGGTGTACAAACTTGACATACATATCTAAATTCATTTGTTCTATAACAATCAGTGTGTTAATTACACATGATCTTTAACTAGACATTAAAAGAGGTTCTCAACTGATGGGCACTGCACCAGCCACTAGTATGTATTACCAGGTGTATTTCAAAGTATTAATTAAAACTGTGCTTTGAAAATAATCTTTTAGTAATCCATTGCTGCCAAAAGGGTTATAGGAGAGGAAAAATAATTTTCTCTCCACCCTTCATGTTCTTAGTTGGAATGGACCCCCATAACAAAAGACAGATTAACAGAGAAGAACAAACAGAAGCTTATTAACATGTGTGGTGTAGGAGCAAAGAGAATGTTTCCCTCCTCTTCTGAAAGTTTGAGCCTGCTGAAAGAAACTGACAATAGATTAGCAGCAAAGGCATACACATCTATTAATGTGCTGGTGTGCATGGGAGCCATACAAAATATGAGACTCAAAGAAGGACCAGATGGTTCAAGCTTAAATACTGCCCTCTTCGTAGGCGAGAGGGAGATAGGGGAATGTAGGCAATTTTGAAAAGGGTATGATTTTTAGGAGAGTCGGTTGGGCCCAAAGAATAGTTTGTAAATAGGCAATAGTTTCTAAATAATTCTTTTTGGAAATTGAATGGGACCAAAGAACAGAAAACAGCTTGTGACAAAGTCTGTCTAGGTGTGGTGGCATTCCTTAGTCTTCCTTCCTGCAATATGAGTTTAATCTTTTCTGGCTAATGAAATTTCAGGGAGGAGATTGAAGGCAATTGTGTTCATTCTTCTCGAGAAGCTTCAAATGAGAGAACTTCAGAGAGAGAGAGAGAAAGAGAGACAGAGTTCCACCCCGTACTTGGGGAGAGAAACAGAAGGTGAGGAAGTCTTTGGTTCTGAAGCTGCTTCTAAGATCTTTTCATTTGCTTCATTCACAGCTCCCAGGCTGCCGAAGTGCCATCCTTTGGGATACTGTTTTCTGAGCTCCAACAATAACTCATTTACACAAGGGAGATACCCAGAAAAAAAGTGAGCAAATCTCAAAGAGGTGGCTTGGGTTCAGGCTTAAATACCATCTTGAAATGAAACAGAGAAAGAAGAATGTTGGGTGGGAGTGGAGGGAGACATGTACTGGGGAGGTATCCAGGTGAAGTACGGTCCACAAAAACAGATTTCAGATTTTGTTCTGCAGATTTCAGTTGGCACCTTCTCCAATGAAAGGAGTCTCTGGTGATGCAGTCAGCCCTCTTTTCTTGGTACAGAGAGAAGACATCTTTATGAATGGAAATTCTCTTGATAGGTGTAAATTTCCCTCATAACAGGGTAACTTTTATTCTGTTGTCAGAGCTTCTCTCATGGCTGCAGTCCTCCAAATAATCAGCTCAAAATAATCCTTACGCTAGAGAGGCATATTTTGGGGTGGCATATTCTGGTTTCCAAAGGGTGGAGATTGGCTCAGATTGGAACAGAGCTTAAACTCAAACTTAAAAGTCTATGAAAAGAGTCCTTTGTGTTCTGGAAGATGACACAAACGGGGTCAGAAAATTGATTTCAGTCACCCCACTTTCCAAACAGTATTTGAACTGGAAGGCACCTCCATCCCCAGAGAGGCACTGTCCCTCCTAAACATGCTCCACAGAGAGATTTAAAAGCCACTGTCTCTTCTTCAGGGCCTGATACGGTCTAAGAAAACTGCTAACCTGCTTTTTCATCTCAATAACTGTCGGAAGAATAACACGTGCACTCTTAGTTTGACACAACAGTCAGGTCTCTTTGGGTCCCCTAGGTGTGTCTACTTTTCTGTACCAGAAAAACACTGTCATAATTCTAAAACAAGTTCGAAAGAAACTGAAGAGTCAAGTTCCCCATCAGTATCAAGTTTTGAAAGTACACGAAGGATCAAAGGGGATACGCAGTGTTTTTATAAGAACTAGACAAACCACAAGAGCTTCACACATATCAAAACAGTTAGATGGCAACATATTGCCTTGGAAATGATTGACAAGTTTCTATCAACAGATTTAGAAATTATGGCTACCAAATCAAAACATCAGTTTATGCATAATATTTGAAACCAGAGTGAGTAAGCATGTGCGTCTGTGCGTATGAAGAGGAAGGTAGTCAATTAAAAGGGGTTTATGGAAAAAAATTATTAAACAGGTTAAATTGTAGGATAATATGCAAAAAAAAATTTAACTAAATATGATGTAGTTGAAGTATTAATATAATAAATGAGAAGGGTCTTTGCAAGATCACTTAATTCATCTACTAACAGCATCATTCAGGATTTTTCAAATTTTCTAACAGCTCTGTTATTGTGGGGCTGGCTGAAAAAAAAATTTCCAGTCCTTTTAGTAAATGTACACTAGAGTGAGTTTAATTGCTGTGAAGTCTAATGTTCTCTGTCTTTGAAACGGTTCAGGAAGGAAGGCACAGAGCTTTTTCTAATTTGGCAGCAAAGGAACACAGCATGTTTATCTCCGCTTGCGTTTTGGAGGTGCAGATGAACACACCAAACTAAAGGGCACTGGAAAGATAAGTTTCCATGACATCCACAGTAACTCTTTTATATTGCCGATTGGCTATTCTATATGTAGCATTCAGAGGCAAATATAAAAAAAATGATGTAAAGCCAAAATTATTTCCTTGATAACACTTGTTTTAAACACCTCGCCACTAAATAGCTAAAAGTCTCCAAAGTGAATGCATAAACCATATAAAAGCCACAAGCATACTTACATAAATTCTTAAGATTAAAGTAATAACTTCTAGAAAAAGGTGGGAGAAAACACACTACAATAAATCTATTTGTAATGGTATTTGGGGTCTACCAACTGCTTTCATTGGTCTCCAGTGGCTTACATATAAAACAATACATTTGATGTATGATTTCAATTCCTTATGGAAAACTGTTCTATCTACAAGCAGCCTGTCAAAGAGAATGCCAAAAAAACTCACTCTGCGTCCCAATATGAGGCAGGACTTTAAGATATAACTTAAGGTCACCATTTGTTCTTGCTTGGCCAGGTTTAAGACTATAATTGAGGAATGCCTGACCTGGGGGAGGCAAGCAAATGGGGGGAGTAGGTTTATTTATAGTGAAGTAGAAATAGGCAAGGTGTCAGAGCTTGAAGTTAAATGGCTTTGTTTTGCAGAGAGAGTGGCTCTACAAAATGGGCAAAATTCAAGGAGTGGTTCTCTGGAAGCTGCCCAGAACCTGTCCCCCACCTGTCAGCCAAAGGCATATGGCAGCTGTCAGCTCCGGAAAACCACTCTTGGACCCAGGAATCTGTTTTGCTGTTATTGAGGTGTACACTCGGGGGAAAAGGTTGCTGCAGAATGAAAACAAATGCCATTCTAATTGGTTGTAAATTGCAGCCCTTCATCATTAGAACATGGCTCTGTGTTTCAGCCATCATTTTTTAATCCCAAATTAAAGTTGTCCAGGTTTAAACAGGGAATTACAAGGTAAAAAATGTCTACAGTTGCAAAAGGGCAATACACAACTCCTGTGAGCTATCCTCCCTGAAATTATAATCTTCCCAAAACATTCTCCTAATTTAGTTCTCACCACTCCTCAGTTCTTCCTTCTGTTCCTAATTTTAGAATCACAGTCCCCCCAACCAACCCCTGGGATGTTGATGGATCCCTCTCTGATCAAGTCTCTTAAAGGGACATTCAGCCTTGTCAGGATTCCGACACATTGTCACCCCAAGTCAAAGTTTAAGGCTTTTTTTTTCTGCCATAGGGACTGTATTTGTTTTTTTCAAAATAGTAGTTTTAAAATAAATGCATTTCGTTGTTTTTGGTGTTGCTTATGATGGACTTCGGTCATTTGTTGAGCATTGTGACATCTGGCTATAGCATAAACTCCATTTCACAAAGGAAGGGCCTAACTACAGCACATCTCATCACTTCTCCTGACTCCCAGGAGGGCCTTTCTTATTTTTAACCCTCTTTGGGGAAGTATGTACCAATGCCAGTGGAAAATTTGATCAAGTAAATAACATTTCCATCAGCAAATTCCATCTACCTTAAGTTCCTCCCCAAGGCCCTTTCCTCCAGTCTAACCTGCATGGACAACGGACAAGCATTGTTGCACCTCGTCTTGGTGAATAATTGGAGGCTATCATTAAGTAAGACCTCATCAAGTGAGATTAATCATTCAACACTGTTTACAACCAAGGCACAAAGACATTTTCCATATTAATATATCTTCCTTGGCTGAGCTGATTATAGCTAGAGACAGGAATGGCTGATATGAAACAATGAGGTAGCCAAGTGTATCATATTAACTCTAAGGGTTTTAACTTAAGGAATAGTCAGCATGGGATGGGAATGTCCAAGACAGCTTGACAGAAGGCTTGGGAATTGAACAGGAACTAAAGGAAGGGTCAGTAGTATCAACACAGCAGAGTGGTGGAGCGTGGCCCTTCCAAAAGGAGGCAACAGCATAAACAAAAGCATGGAGGTAGGAATGGTTTGGTGTAAGGTAGCCTAAGGCAGCAAAATAACAGGAGCTGTACAGGAGAGCTAGGCAGGCATTGTTAAGTGCAGCTTTTTGGTGTTACTTCCTGGATCTCTCCAGGTTCCACAAACCTCCTTTGATTGGGGCCTGATATATAGGTATCCTTAACATTACCCACATGGAGGTGCTTCCTTGGGCTATTGATACGCTTGGTCCTCCTCAGCCTGGTATATTATATGGTCCATCATATAATTTCAATAAACAAATATTGAGTATATTGGATTTTAAAAACTTATGTAAAATATAAATGTAAAAAGTTTAAGAACAAAAAGTGTTCATCTATTTTATATAAATAAACATCTTAATCTCTAAACTTGCTATATCTACATCTTTTGGACAAGTTTTTATCAAATATAGTCATTTTTGCTGCTTTGTTATTTTTTTAATATGTTTAAAAGTTCACTTGTATGTAAATATGTTTCTGGAAGACACAAAAGCTTCCTCCTTACTAACTCAAGACTCAACCATTTGCACATATTAGGTAATAGTTTACTCATGATATTGAATCTCCCTTATATATCAGCATGTGAACCAGATAATACAAACAATATTGAGGCAGTTTTAACAAACTTCTAATATAAAGTTTCCATGGGGAATTTTTTTCCCCAAGTGACAATGTATTGGCAAGAAAATAAATCCAGCACAAGGCACTGACTTCTGCAAAAACAGAATTACCAAGGGAATTCTTCTCTCTAAAGCGCCATTCACAAAAAGAAGATTCCCTATAAATGGCCACACTCTGACCTTCATATTATTTTTGAAAGAAAACCTTTTTTGCTAAAACTTTTGTGTCCCTCTGGAGTTCATTGACTTCATAAACTGTAAATTAGTAAATTTTCCTGGTACAAATATCATATAAAAATGGCTTTTCCCAGAAAGTTCAAGATTAAAGTCTCATCCACTCATTAATTTAACAAATATTTATCAAGTAGTTACTATGTGCCCACTCTTAGATCAGACATGACACGACTCCTGCTTCAAGTTAACAATCTATGCCTTAAACTACAAGATACAGCACTGAAGGTAGAATCTCTCAAATTAAAGTTCTTGGGTAATATACAGTTATGGGTTGAATTGTGTTCTCCCAAAAAGATGTTGAAGTCCTAACCCCAGGTAAGTGTGAGTGTAACCTTATTTGGAAATAGGGCCTTTGCAGATGATCAATTTAAGATAAGGTCATTAGGGTGGGCCCAAATCCAATGAGACTGATGTCCTTAAAAAAAAAAAAAAAAGAAAGAAAGAAAATTTGAACACAAGGACAGACATCCATAGAGGGAAGACAAGGTGAAGACAGAGTAAAAATGCCATCTACAAGTCAAGGAGCACCTGAGGCTGTCAGGAGCTAGGAGACAGGAATGGAATAGATTCTCCCTCACAGCCCTCAGAAGGAACCAACCCTTGCAGACACATCGATTCTAGACTTCTGGCCTCCAGAAATGTAAGACAATACATTTCTGCTGTTTAAACCACCTAGTTGGTTGTGCTTTGTTACAGCAGTTTTAGGAAAATAATACAAATAGCTTTCAAACCTTTCAAGATGAATGCCAAATAGCTGACCATTTCCCAAGACAGAAGCCTTGAAGGCTTATCAAAAGCACAAAACTGTAAAACTCCATTCATTGTGGTGCATAAGACTACCACTTAAATCGAAAATCAAATCCACCTTAAAGGGACCACATGCCTCCGTTTGGTGCTGTCCCTTTGCAGTTCATCAAGCCTGCAAGGGCTGTCTTTCACTCAGAACAGAGATGCACTACGGATGATCTGCCAATGCTAGCACATTTGTGGGCATTACGAGATCTTCAGTGGCTGCCCTTCTCTTCTGGTCCAAGAGGGTCCCTCTGCATAGCATAATTCATGCTCCATGAAATTTTTATAAAAACACCTGATGTCATGATGATTATTTACCTGTCACTGTTATCTCATCTACAAATTCTTGAGCATAGGTAAAACCTTTCCTCTAACAATACCAACTAAACCTGTGGAAGAGTTCGAAATAAACTGTTTTTAAATTTTCAAAGGCTGCTGAAATGTTCTCCTGGGTATTGAATCCTTTGGTGTTCTGCTATTTTCTTTTTCCATTTCATAATTCTCTTATGTGGAGTTATTTCTTTTCTGGCATAATTTTGCCTCAGTTGTATTACTTGCTTTTAGAATTCATTCAGTAGGTATGTTCATTTTTTATTCTTATTTATTATTTAGCAATTTGTAAGTAATGTATACAATTTTATTGGAGGGAAATCCTACTATATTATAAGGTTGAAGTTTTCTAACTTAATTCCTCTCCACCCCCTGACCAATTACTAAGGAATCTGTTGGGTCCATCACTCAAATTATATAACTAGGTCACTTGACTTTATATTTGTCAGTACCCTTTCTTTCAAAGAAAAAAAAATCAATAAATGGGATGCCTTTAATAGAGAGTGAATTAATAGAGATCAGCTCATAATAAAATAGCTATTTTCAGCAGTTATTGCCTAGAAATGATTGTTAGGTCATCACCTGGATTTGTGACTATAATAGTGTCACCAGGAAAGAGAAGATAGCCATGGACTGAAAGACCTTTGGGAGGTGATTATTTTTTGTTCCCATGTTAGGAGGGGTCTCAGTCCTAAGGCCACAGCTGGGGAACAAACAAGGAGTCAGCATCACCACCAACCTTCCATCTCAATATGAACGAAAACATTTGGGTCTCACTCCAGCCTTGGGAACATGGCTTGAAATAAAACCGTGAATTTTGCCGCCAAGTCCCACCGTCATCAGATGCCCCAATTTCCCAAAAGCTGGCCCCAACAGCCGCTGCTGCCTGGGCAGCTCCCCCCGACATTCTCTCAGAAGCTGGATCCATGGGCCGTGATTCATCTTTGTCAGGGATGGTTACAAACCCTGCCTTGGGAGTGGTTGATTAAAGCAAAGGGTCAGCTGCAGAGTGGCTGTAGTGCCTCTAAAGCTCTCTGAGATGATGCTGTAATTAAAACAGCATGCAGTTCTCTGTTCCTGGACTTTGTTGGGGGTGGGGGAGGTGAGGACAGCCAAAGAATTTTGGCAAAGCTAGGGCCTGTGGCAGAGCTGACTGACCAGACAGTCCTGAGGCAACAGCAGGGGCCTCACCACCCAAGCTCGTCCCTGTGGGCACCCAACAGCTTTGCCTGACTGGCCTCCCTCACCCCCATCCTCCTATCCCCCCTTCCCATCCCCAACTTCAGTGCGAGGTTGTCCTGTCTTTTGTTCTGGCAGAGATAAGATGTATAAATGATGAGCGGTTGACAAAGTGTACTTCAGTGCCGCAGGCAGCTCATCAATCATTTTCCACATGTCGACGGGTAATTGATGCAAACCCTGCAGGCGAAGCTCCATCAGGTGAGAGGAGGGAAGAATTAAATCTGCTGCCAGGAGCCAGGCAGCTGATCTGTATTTAACATTCTTTTTAATTTAGCACTTGTTTGTTTTAAGCTGAGTTTGCAGGTCCCTCCTTGCTCTCCACACGTTGGGGAGTGGTCTGGCGTTTGCTGACCCTACCCGCACCCTGGGGCCTGAATCCATGGGTTTTCTGGGCAAGGTTCTGGGGAAGGAAAGCAGACAAGACCACCCAGAACCTGGTAGGGAGGTGCAGGGAAACTTTCTTTCTGCCTAAGTGACGTTAACATCAAAGGCCAGGCTGTCAAGCAGTTATCTGTCAACAGGTCAGGTTGGCAGGTGCTACCTGCACATAAGGAAAAAACCACTTATTGCTTTCTTAAGAAAATTGACACACATACACAATAAATATAATCCAGCCTCATATTTCCTTTATGAAATGAGATTAAGTAACACTTAGCATAGCGTTCAAGAGGTTTTGGTTTCCTTACTTCCCTTGCTTCAACCAAACAATTCCAAAGTGAAGTCACCCTTAGAAGGTGCTTGTCGGCTGGGCCCTGTGGCTCACACTTGTAATCCCAGCACTTTGGGAGGCCAAGGTGGGCGGATCACGAGGTCAGGAGATTGAGACCACCCTGGCTAACACGGTGAAACCCCATCTCTACTAAAAATACAAAAAAATAAAGCCGGGCGTGGTGGCGGACGCCTGTAGTCCCAGCTACTCAGGAGGCTGAGGCGGGAGAATGGTGTGAACCTGGGAGGCAGAGCTTGCAGTGAGCCAAGATAGCGCCACTGTACTCCAGCCTGAGCGACAGAGCGAGGCTCTGCCTCAAAAAAAAAAGATGCTTGTCAGCTGGTGAAATCTGAGAATCAGAATGATGAATGGTCAAGACTCTGTAAGTTTCACTCTCTAGTGGACTCCAGCTCATTGTTCCATCACTGGCCCCCAATACTCATACTCATGCGCTCACCTACACATGTAAACATACACACTCCCACAAAACTTCCCCTGTCTGCAGAAATCTTTGCTTTTGGTAACTCAGGCATTCTGGTGAATGGAAAATTACCACATTTGCCACAATCACCAATTTTCAAAAGAATGATAATATAATTTATAAGACCTTTAACTCCAATGTGACCCTGAACATCATCTTGCAGTGCCTTAGGGTCATTTGTATGAATATGATGTAATAAAAAATGTTCTGCTTGATGGAATACCAGATAAACCAGCTTTTATTAGATTTCATTTTCTACAAGGAAATGAGCTGACATCTAAGAAGACTCAATCCTAATAGCCAGGCATCAGTCCCTGAAGTTGTCACTACACCATCTCATCTGAAAAGCAGACATCTCTCAAAGCACAGGTCTGCTCTCACCCTGCCTCCCTGCTTCTTGGGCTCCAAAATCACCACCTCTATTTTGGTGAAGTCCAGAAGTACAAATAAAGAGCAAGTGATGTTCCAGGATCATACAGAGTGACCAAAAGACCTCCCTACTCCAAAGGTTTTTATGTTTGCAAATCTAACCTCAGGCTCTTCTTAACCAACCTCACAAGTGGAAGACTTATGAAGTGAAAGGCACTGTCATGATCACATTGAATGGTGCATTCAAGATTTGCATCTTGAATTGTACTGGAGGTAAATTAGAGTCTAGGTATTTTTAAATACTTAAGGAACATTAACCATCATCAGCCATCTATATTCATTCACTTAACCTTTCAACAAATGTTTAGTACATACCTATCATGTTCTAAGCACAGTAGCTGGGCTGACAGTATAGCTGTTTGTCGTACAGATCCTTGGTAGCTGACAAGTTCACAAAACTACTATGACATAAAGTGTCAAGTGCCCTGTCAACGGACAATTCAGAGAGAATGTGCATGGCTAATATGCACATTTTTGAAATGTTCAGTCTCACTAGAAATTACAGCAATGCAATATGAATTAAAATAAGAATGTTTTTCTTTAAAAAAAAACATCAAAATTGCAAAAGGTGGCAAGAAAATAATATCCAGGGTTAAAGAGAATGTGGGAAAACAGGCCCCAATACACAGACAGTAGAGAATAAATGGAATAATATTGCCTAAAAGGCAACTTTGCAATATGCATCAAAGATCTTAAATATTTCTAAGACTATTTCCTAAAGTGATAATTGCAGGTATATACAAGATTTAAACATAAAAACGTCCATTGAAAATATCCTTATACCTCACACTAGAAATGGTATATGATACCCACGTGATGAGGGATGAAGGGCTATGGCACCTCAGGGGTGATACTGTTTGGCTGAGAGGAATTAGGGAAAGATTCCTGGGAGAAGTGGCTTTACACTGAGTCCTGAACAATGAATAGGAATGTGGTATGCTGTTCCAGACAAGGATACGATAGGAAAGTGGGTGGGGGGGAACTAAAAGGGCAGAGAAAGGAGAAGGCAAAAAGCATTTGTGACAAGCAGGAGTCAGCCAATTCGGCGGAAGCACCAAGATGGTGAAGGGGGCAGTGGAAAGAGCAGCTCTCTGACCCATTAAGCTGCAACAAGTTGCCATGGACCATAAATGGGCATTTTTGGTAGGCAACGGGGTGGCCTTCACTGCTTTTCGGCATGAAAAAAGACATAATCAAAATCACACCCTTGGAAGATTACTCCGCTTGCATTGTATACAATAGGCTAGGCGGGGCCAGGCATGATGGCTCACACCTGTAATTCCAGCACTTTGGGAGGCCGAGGCGAGTGGATCACCTGAGGTCAGGAGTTCAAGACCAGCCTGGCCAACATGGTGAAACCCCATCTCTACTAAAAAAAATACAAAACATTAGCTGGGCATGGTGGTGGGCACCTGTAATCCCAGCTACTTGGAAGGCTGAGGCAGGAGAACCGCTTAAACCGGGGAGGCAGAGGTTGCAGTGAGCCGAGATCGCGTCTTTGCACTCCAGCCTGGGTAACAAGAGTGAAACTTCGTCTCATAAAAAAAAAGATAGGCTAAGCTGGGTAGACACAGAAGGCAGGGAGACAGGATAGATTATCACAATAGTCATGCAGACTGTTCACCTACAAACAATACGCTTTCCCTTCTCACACAAGGCAAAACACAGTCTGGTTTAGTTTCACAGAACAGCAGCTTCTGACTGAAGAAGTTTTTCTTTTTTTTTTTTAAGTCTACGTATCAAAACACAGGCTAACAAATGATCAGTCTCCATTTACAAGTTATCAGAACCTGTTATCAATTCCTAATTAAAATTTAAAGATACAAAGAATTCTAAGACATTTTAAACACACAGAGTAACTGAGAGTAACAGAGGTGAGGTTCCACACTAGTAGCCTGCCCAAATGGGGTTCCTTACTAATAACTTGATGGGCTAGCAACATATGTAGCAATTTTTGAATATTTATGGCTAAAGGTGTAAGAAAATATTCTGGATGAGTCTAAGTGGAGATTGGGTATGAAGCTGGGAACTCGTCCTGAACCCAGTATCTTCTGTACCTACTGATTTACAGTAGTCGAGAAGTGTCCAAAAAAAAAAATTTGAGCAGCCAAAGTGACTGGTGTTCAGATATAATATTAATAGTTAATATTTATCAAGGGCTTACTACATGCCAGGTACTCCTCAAAATATAAAAGAAAACCTCATTTATTCTTTATAATAGGCTTTACAAAGTAAATATGGTTATTACCCCATTTTACATATGAAGAAACTGAAATCAGAGAGGTTAAGTAATTTACCCAGGGTAGCAAAGCCAGAGAGTAGAAGAGCTAGGAATTGAATCGAGGTAGTCTGGTTGAACACCCTTTACTATGAACTTCTACTTTAGACTATTTCCCACTAAAACACTTCCTAGACCATTGGAAGGCATGGCAGTGGAAGGAGTGTGTGTATGTATACACAAGTGTGGGTGCTGGGGAAAGGTGAGAACAGAACCCCAATGGTAAAGGACAGAACTGTGGAACCCCACACTGAGAAGAAGCCCACTCCTAGGGAAGGAAGATTCACAAACAAGCCTGGTTTAGCAAAAGGACCTGAGGGTAGGAGTGAACAGTGGTTCTGGGTATTTCTAAGAACCTGCCCCCACTCCTGCAGCATTAGCCATGTGCACATCCTCTAGGGAGTGGGGGATAGAGGAGCTGAGTACCCTATGCCCAAGAAGCCTTGCCATGAGCTCTCTCCAAACTAAAAGTCTATTTCAGGAGACCAGCGTTCAGACTCCGAACCAATTTGCAGTGGGAGCTACAGATAGTCTTCTGCCCACTAGAGACGGCAATTTGGGCAACAGCCTGGCCAGAAGTAGGAGAGTGAGGCCTGGCTGAAGGTGGGCCTGAAAAGGCAAGGGCCCTGGCAGGCTAAGGGGTAGGACTGCAGGATGGAGGAGCACCAACAGCCAAGCTGGGAGCTTGAGCAAAGTGAAGGGGAAGTCAGCCCACAGATGAGTGACAGTAATGGGCGTGCCAGCAGCCCAGGGTTCACTTGTCAATTGGATGGCCCTGGCACTGCTGGTATTGGTTAGGAAGCACACTGGAATGATGCTTGAGAATAAAGTCACCCTTCCTAGGGGACTCTGGAGATGTCAAAGAGAGAACCATGGGGAGTGGGAGATGCTGAGAAGCACCAATATTTAAAAATTGTATTTAAATTATTTATCACTTTCATATGTGCAACAGAGGGTTTATTTTACTTAGGATAGATAAGTCTCCAATTGGACTCCACTGAGTATCTGTCACAGATATTAGAATAAGGCAGATGCTCCTTGGAACACAGCCAGGAGGTCCTCTAGCACATGAATTTGCATTGGATAGAATACATCCTGCTCAACGCTTTTGCGTCTTTAATGACTGCCTCCCTGATGAGCTCTGGGCTAGACACTGGGAAATCATGTCAACCACAAAGGTCCCTGGCCTTGTACTCTAGGGTATGCTATGCCCAGGGACTGCTCCAAGGCCACTCTTCACAGATGGGAGAAGAGGAGTTCAGGGATGGATCTCATTGCAAGGATTTTTCACGCTGGGGATCATAAACATGCATCATCTCCATCAGTAAAGCCAAGTGCATGGCTTTACTTTGAGCTGATGTGGCATCTGGCCTCACTCACTGAGCTACCACTTCCCACACATTCCCAGTCAAAGTTTGCTTTTAATTTCTGCAACTGGGAGCTCTCTTTGTTGACAAGAGTTGCACACGCTGACGTCAGGGGCCACATTCCTGAGCCACCTCCCACTCTCAACCTGAAAAGCATTGACAGAACTTCAGCCTCTTGCTCTTCATTGTTCCCATCCACACCAACTCAGAGTTTCCCGTCTGTGCTGCCCCCATGGCTTGCATCTAGCAGGAACACTGCAGCAGACTTGGGAGCTGTCCCAGGATCTGAAAACCCTCATTTTCCTCCACACACACCTTCTGCTTTTCCTGTTGCCATCTGGAACCTGCTTTTCCCAATACCTGGAAATGCCTGCTTTTCCTGTTACCATCTAGAACCTGAATTCCATGGCAAAAGAAAAACGGAATCCAGACAAGTTATTGGAGAATTAATTTCTTTGCCAATTCTCTCCTTTCACCTCTAAACACAACTACCAGACTTTGATTTTATGGGCAAGTATTAGTGAGCAGAAGCACTTTATACACTGTGATCTGAACCAGTAGTTGGCTAGTTTGTTGGTTTTTTTTTTTTAAGTTGGTTAAAATGCTATATTCGTATGTAAACATTTTAATTTAAATCACGTGAATCAAATTATTATGCTCTTTCCATACAGGCTTAGGCCTTTTCTTTTGCATATCGATCTGTTGACTAAAGCTTAGCATGGACTACTTTGTACAAACCATTCTTACTATGTAGCTCTAAAATTTCCTGTTTTGTTTTCTTTAAAGAGGAAATGGAACTTTAAAAGTCTTTTAAGGCAATCTGAGTGCAGACTCCTTCTAGAATTTTATGATTTTTTTTCCTCCCAAGCTTGTACAACTGCCTTATCTACACTTGGTTGAGTGTATTCAAAAAACTAAACCTCATTGAGTCTTGCCAAAACATTCACCTTAGTTTTCATGAAAAAAAAAAAAAAATCTATTCACCAATCATTTCATTGGTTTTATAACATTTAATTAAACCACATTATTACAATATAAACACAACTAACATAAGTAGGTTTGGGAACAGGCTCGACTGACTTGGTAAACATACAGTTCACCTGGTGGGAACAGAAGTGCCCTGCCATGCATCTGTAGGGTGATGTGCTGCAGCCAGTATATTTCACAGCAAGATGGCAGGCGTGGGTGAATACACCAAGTCGGTGAAATGCAAGTTGGTTAAGAGTGCTTCTACTATGAATGTGTGTGTGCATGTATGCATGCATGCATGTGTATAAATATTTGTGCACATATATGCATTTTTTGAGATAGTATTTAGATTTAAAGAATGAGACAACATATTTATTAAGATCATCTGGCAGCTCTGCTATGAATTAAAAAATGACCTTATTTCTACTTGCACAAGCCACAGTGGCTAGGCAGGCATACAGGATCCTGATGTCCCCTCAACAATGTCAGCGCTCATAATGGCTGCAACAGTGAGCATCCACTTGGCATTTCCTATGTGAGCAATTTTGTATCCACATGGTTGGCTTTATGAGCAAGTAGCCTGAAAAGTCAAAATCTGCTCCCCAGGCCCAATTTCAGGGAAACATTCAGCCAGGTATCTGGACTGAGAAGTGGCCAACCTTCAGCACAATCTGCTTAGGGTGGTTTTTGGTTGGCAGTGGTATCAGGAAGAATGCTGAGAGCCTTTTGCCCAAGATTGTTCTTTTCTTATTCCATGCAGAGAGCCTGTCATAACCACAGCTCTCTTGTGGCTTTTAACACGCAACTCCACAATTCTGCCCACAGCTAAATGGCTCAGAGGAAAGCCTAAGCTAAATGCAACCCCTGCAATAGGCTGGTCAGCAATCCATGAGGCCCCTTACATGGAGCAACAAAAAGAACAAAATGTATTGCAAGATGGAAAAAGGACAGTGTGGGGGCAGAAGTGGAGAAACACAAAAAGAAACAGAAGCCCAAATGTAGAGAGGAGAAAGGCAGTGGAGAGAGGCGAAACAATTGGCCGGATGAAAGACCCCAGCAGGAGTGGACTTTTTCTTCTCTATATTTCCTTGCAATATTCTCCTTGCTATCTGAAAGAATTCTACCCGCAGTTCTATAATTCCTGCAGCCACAGGTTATACCACAGGGCACTGAACAAAGCAATGTTTTCATGAAAAAGCAAACAGAACCCTAAGATTGATATATGCGGAATGCCTGTGCACTATCTGCAATTGTGAATAAAAACAAACAAACAAAAAAGCCAAAGTCATTACATTAGAGTAGTATTCAATCTACGATGTGGGAAGGAGAGAGAAAGCAGATCCTAGGTTCAGAGGCAACTGGAAAAGCCAGCCCCATCATGAACAACCTCAATGCTCTCGAGGCCACACAAGTCCTAGAGCAGGCTTTTCTCACAAAGCTCCATCTCTGAGGCAGTCCGGGAATGTGTTAGTCAGGATATCCCCTCTCTCTTCAACCTGCAAGGGCATGTGTGTGGTTTGAATGCCAAAGCCCAACGAAAGGTCCTAAATACACATAATTGCATTCCATAGCTATCCAAGAACAAAGGGGAAAAGAAGGTGGCTTCTCAAAGCAGAGGTTTATTACTCCCCCGTCTTTCCTTAAGCCCCCTTGGAAAAGTCAGAACATATAGTCAGGACTTTGTATTGGCTCTTTCACCACTGGCAAGGGGAGGAATTGTCTACAGGAGTAGGACAGACAAAACATTCTGGGTTTATGCTCTGTGAGTAGACAGTGATGTCCTCTTTACAGAAACTGAGGAGGTCAAGACAGTCATCTTGGGATGGCTTGCTTGAAGCTCTGTCCCTCCAGCTGCATGCAGTCCTGATGTGGGACACAGTCACCAGAAACCCGGACTACCCCTTCCAGCCATCACGCCCTCCTCCTCTAGGTGACAGACCCCACCTGTCGGGAGCCTCTCCCCCCACCTTGACTGTACTCTGGTTTCCTGCCTTGACAGATGGTAGGCAATTTTACTCTGGGCAGCCACTCAGGCATCAATGGTTCAAGATTTTTTTATTAAATGACCTTTCATCATTTCAGATGTGATACAATGAGAAACAAACATATTCAAAATCCAATTAGTACATGCAACTTCCAAATATACATTCTTTAAACGTAGCAAACTGTCCTCATAAACACTATCATATCAACATTTTGCCCAACAGGAGGTCACCTCATTCCAAAGTGTTGTGGATAATTTTGGAAGAATGAAAATTCTCCAAATCTTCTCCATGCACAACACAGCCGAACGCAAGAAGACATTCACCTGTCCCAGCTTCCCCCAACCCTCCATCCCTGCAGAAAAGGTGTTAACAGGAAGAAGTGGAAACAGCTACTTCTATTGCAGTCAGCTGACAGGAATAAAATCAATTAAGCATTTGCAGAGCAGGGAACAAGAGAAATAAATATCTTATTTGCTTCTTCAAAGGCCAAAAGAAAAGATAATTTGAATCAGAAAAATAATCCAGATTCTAAATCCCCTTTGAGCGTCAGCTTCTTAAAGTTACTGATTTAAAAGATATTTCCTGGAAATACCTTCTTAGCTAAGTAGAAATGTCATAAGTAATAATGATTATATCACACATTTCTCTACTGACAATATGGCCCCCAAACCTTGCTTTTGAGACAAAAATGATGGGGACTGGGCAGCTCCCAGCTGCTGTTCATAAGCTACCCACAAAGCAATTATCTGCAGATGGTTGGTGAGATTATTTAAGGAATGGGCTGGCAAAGCGTGGAAGTTCACTGTCCAAATGGTGAAACTGAGGCCCCAAAAGCGAGTCCTTCTCAGAGACGTGGGGAGCAGTCAATATCTGAAAAGAATTCAGACTACTGAGCCTCGTTAATGCTAAGGGCATTGACCCAAACTCTACTTACTGTGTGGCCAAAGGGGCTGGATTCAGGACACCCACAGGGGCCTAAGTCCTAAGGGTGTGGCCTGGTTCAATTACTATTGAGTTCTGCCGGCAAGACCAGGATTCTTTTTACCAAAGGCAAATAGCTTGCCAGAGGCATTTTGATAAGAACTTACCAAAATATAGCATTAGCTGTCCCCAACACATTACTCCACTGTTTGTTCAAGAGCGGTGACATTTAAACAGCAATAAGTGTAGAGGAAAGAAAGGCAGCCTGAGAAAAGGTGTGAGTTTCCAGTGTCCTGGTAGCATCAATTTCAGCCATGATACACTTGGCAAGGACTGTTATCAAAACACTGACACAGAGGGTGTCCAAGTGAAGGAGGGGGACCTCGTTGTCTTGTTACTTGAGCAAATGAATTCTGGGTCATCCTGAGAAATAGTTACCAAGGGAAGAAAGCAAAATCCCAACCCCCTTTCATCTGGGTCACTGCGCTGTGAATACTCTGGATTTGAGGGATACTTAGTACTTGATACCGATGGCAAAAGTGACAAATAGTAGACACAGAGAGTCATGGTTGGGCCTAGAGACGATGGGAGAGGTGGCAGAGGAGAGAGGAAAGCAAGGCGGAAATGAGACAAGGTAGAAGAAAGGTTAACAAAAGGTTCAAAAGGTGGAGTGGGAAGGAAAAGATGGGGGAGGGGAAGGAACAAGCTAAAGCACTGTTGCCTCTTTGGTAATTGTAATAATAAGAGAGAGGAGGCTCATCTTTCACCCATCCACCCTTCAACCAGTTATTAATTCATTCGGCAAATATTTGCCGCATCCCCTAACGTGGCACAGAGTTTGAGATACACGGAAAGATGACAAAGTATCTTTAAGCAAGCTTTGCCACTGGCCTCAGCCAGGATCCTGTGCCTTAATGAGCACCAGTTTCTGAGACGCTGCAGAATGCTGCCTCACACCCACCTTTGAGTGAAAGAATTCCTTCACAGATTATATATATTCAGAGAAGGACTATCCTAACCTACAGTTTAGAACTCTTTTGTGTATAAAGTACGCTGGAAGAACACTGACAACAATAACAGTATCAATGGTTTCCATCTGTAGACCACTCATCGGCACTTTTCTGTGTTTTTTACATATATTGACTTGTTTTGTTTTTGTTTTTGTGTTCTGAGACACAGTCTCACTGTGTTGCCCAGGCTGGAGTGCAGTGGCACAATCACAGCTCACTGCAGCCTCGACCTCCCAGGCTCAGGTGATCCTCCCACCTTAGTCTCCCAAATAGCTGGGACCACAGGTGTGAGCCGCATCACCTGGCTAATTTTTTTTTTTTTTTTGTAGAAATAAAGTTTAGTCATATTACCCAGGGTGGTCTCAAACTCCTGGGCTCAATCTGACTGCCTTGGCCTCCCAAAGTACTAGGATTATAGGTATGAGCCACTGTGCCTTGCCTCGTTAACCTTCTTAATAAGGAGGGATCATTAATATCCCCAAAGTCACTGAACCAGTAGAATTCAGTCCCAAACCACATGGATCCCAAGTCTGCGGTCTGTTAGCCAGCGCCCTAGGCTGCCTCCACCAGAGGATAGCACGGAGAATGAAGAGTTGTACTGATGAAAGGATCGCATGCCAAACATGAGGAGAGTGCATTTTTCTGAAATCTCTAATAAGCACAGAGTAAAATGCCCAGATGTGGGAATCCTTCGGATCATCCTAGATGATCCAGGAGACATAACAGAGGTGGAACCTTCATCCCTGCCCTGAAGGAACTTAGAGCCGAAGAGAAAAGGCTAATCTCCATGAACCATGAGCAGGAAAATGGTCTATTAAATGCCGAATCAGCTTTGCAGCCTTAGAGTTGGGGTGAGCTGAATGTGGCTTAGAGTAGAACCCAGAAAGGCAAGCCTAACAAAAAAATCCTTAGAGTTCATGTTCATGTTCACCTCCATCCCTCATTTTGTAGGTAAGTAGGAGGATGAACTGGGAAAGAGGCCGGCTTTGCATTGTAAGAAAGATGCTTCATTTGCTAAAACAAGTTAACAGCAACAGCAACAATAATAGTGGCTAACATTTGTATAGCATGTATTATATGCAGGTTTATTCTAAGCATTTTCATATATGAACTCATTTAATCTCTAGAGAGAACTAGAGACAATTATCATCTCCATTTTACAGATAAGGATATACAGAGACACAAAGAAGTTGAGTGACTTCCCTAATGTCACACAACCATCATGTGGCAGGGACAAGATTTGAACCTAGATTGCCCAGTTCCAAAGTCTTAAAAGACCTCACAGACAGGCAGGGGAAGGAAAACACCTGAAGGTGCCGATGGGTTTAAAAGGGCTGCTGGCACCGAGACTGGACACAGCCCAAGCAGGAGACAATCTGCCACAGCAGATGTCCGAGCATCTGATTCTGAGACTTAAGATTATTAGATGTCCCTGGGCCTCCTGGGATGCTGCTCCTGATCTCTCACACTCCCTTGGAGATACCAGAGATGACAGAAGATGCATTTGCTCTTCCCTCTGCCTGGAACTCTCATCTACCTGCCCAAATAATTGTATATCACTTAGCATGAGATGTCACCTTCTCTGAAAGGCCATCTCTGATCATCCTACATGTCACAGCATGACCTCCTGCTTGACACATATTTATTTATCTACTTATTATCTGTCTCTCTTACCACTTCCACCCCAAAATGCAAGCTCCTTGGACAGGAACTCAGTCTATCTGTATCTCCAGTGCCTAGAACAGTACCTGGCACATACCAGGTCTTTATAAATGTTTGTGGAATAAAGTAATGCATGATCCCCAATGGGAACCATAGAATTTAGAGGAGAAAGGAGGAGAGGAATAATTGCTTTCTTTAAGAAGCTCCTAAAATAATATAAAATACATTGATTCCTGTCTTTAGGGAGCTCCCAGTCTGATAAAAAGATGTTGACTCCACATGGAGGAGGACTGAATCTAATACTGGATATCCAGTCCCCATCCTGGGGGAATTCACCATACTGGGGAAAACAGAAACAGTGACTAAGAAGCAAAAAACCAAGTTGGCATGGGAGAATGACATTAAGGGGAGAAGTTTCCTCTCATTTCATGACAACCCTCTCAGGTGTCAGGAGAGTTGAAATATGAAGCCAGGACTCAGTTCCAACAGAGAAACCAAGGCAGGGCCATGTCCCCATCTGATCTGCATCAAACAGATGACAGACAATTATGGATTGACTGTTTTCTGGCCTCAGCCTTTCAGAAGCCCAATTTTTCCTCCTCCTAAACATCTGATTCAGCTTCTCATAATGGTGCCTCAAGTCCACAGAAATGGGCTGGAAATACTGAACAATGCCCTCTGCCAGACAATTGCCTCGTTAACTAGAGTATCTCATTAATCTTACCATTATCTAGGCGAATTAGAGGACTCCTTTCTCCTCTCCTTCCTCTTTCTTTCTACTCACCCCTGTTCTCTCCCTATCGCCTTCTCCTCCATAGCTCCTCCTCCTTCTTGGAGATACTAGATACCTATTAGGTAGGTCTCTCCCATTTCCTAGAGCTGGCAAATTGAGATACTATGTGTGGGTGGCGTGAGGAACACATACAAACATTTCAATATCAACTAATGTCTAAGATAAAGAAAAAGCAATCTGGTGAGATCCCATCTCTACTGAAAATACAAAAATTAGCCGGGCGTGGTGGCAGGTGCCTGTAGTCCCAGCTACTCGGGAGACTGAGGCAGGAGAATGGCGTGAACCTGGGAGCTTGCAGTGAGCCAAGATTGCGCCACTGCACTCCAGCCTGGATGACACAGCAAGACTCCGCCTCTTTAAAAAAAAAAAAAAAAAGAACAATCAACCAAGAAACAAATTGTTTTTATCTACCTACCCAGTTCCAGAGCTAATTTTACCTCGCTCACATAAAGCTATTGGTCTTGATTCAAGTCCTTAGTATGTACAACCTCAAAATAATCCTAATCTGCACCAACCTATGAGGATCAGCACATACTGTTTTGGTCTTTCTATCATCAAACAGCATTTCTTATGCTATCATCCCATTTTAAATTATTTTCCAATATATTGGTAAGATCCTATTTTTGTTGTTGTTTTATAGTTTTTATTCTTATAAGCTACCTCAAACCATCCCTGAAACATGGCACAGTATGAAAATTAAAAATCAACACATACCTGGCCAGGCATGGTGACTCACGCCTGCAATCCTAGCACTTTGGGAGGTCAAGGTAGGTGGATCACCTGAGGTCAGGAGTTCGAGAGCAGCCTGCCCAACATGGCAAAATCCTGTCTCTGCTAAAATACAAAAATTATCCCGGCATGGTGGCACAAACCTGTAGTCCCAGTTACTCAGGAGGCTGAGGTGGTAGAATCGCTTGAACGTGGGAGGCAGAGGTTGCAGTAAGCCAAGATTGTGCCACTGTACTCCAGCCTGGGTGACAGAGTGAGACTCTGTCTCAAAAAAAAATCAACACATACCTGTAGACATGTCACCAATGTACAAATGGAAAATAAAGAATGTATAGTAGATACAAAGAGAGTCCAGGAGAAGGTAAGAAAAGCTATTCAGGTAATTGAGTCAAAGGGGGCTGCTCTATATGAGGATTCCAGCATCTGGGAAGATAGAAGCTGCAAGAATACAACAGAAACTGATAAAAAGACCCTAACAAATGGGGGGCTTTTCCACCCAACACCAGAACTGGGAGGCTCCCCTTCAGACTTGAACTAGGTAACATAAGATATGGCATTTCACACTGGTAAGAATCAACTGAAAAAACCTCTTTGTCTTAATAGGTGGTTCATGATTAAAATATAAATGGACCTAAATTGAGATTCATCAAGCCAAAGCCATGATGAATTATTATACCAAACTGGGACATGCATTTTGGAGAAAGCCCAGAACCTCAGGAATGTATAGAATTACAAGGTTCCAGAGTGCTGCTTTCCTGGAAGTCCCTTAGGAAAACATGGTTTCATGGGGTTGGAGGGAATCAGCCTCTAGACTTAAGAGTGACTGTCCTCTGATGGAAGGAGGAGCACGAATGTACTTCCCCAGAAAGTGAGAACAATAGCTCCCTTCTGAGATTAGCATGCCCATTTGACAGAAATATATGGTCACAGGATGGGCAGAAAATCCAGTTTCCACTTTCTCTCCCTGACCCTGGACATCTTGGAAGCTTGACATACTATATGGACCAGTAATAATAATGAAAACAATAATAAAAAGCCCCTGCAGTCTCAGGGAGAGATTTCTAGTCATTTTCCAGGTTCCCTCTTCATTTTTAACTTATTCCACACGTTTTGCTACCCGCAGACCCCAGCCTCAGCAGCAGAAGCAATCTATGCTGCCCTGCCATTTAAGTGTGAGGAGCCCCGGCTCTATTGAAGCTTGTCATCTTGCCTATTAGCTTGATGTCTTTATTCACAGACCATCTGTACCACCGAGAGATACAGAGGCAGCTAATGTCAATATGAACAAATGCCTCCTCTTTTACAAGAAATGTCAAACACAGGACAGGCTAAGAATGACCCCAGGAATACCAACAGATGTTCACTACAAGCCTCTCAAAAATCAATCCTTTCTACAGGGACTAATTAAGATAAAATAAGGAGCAAAAGTAAAGAAATTTGTGTCATATTATCAGGAACTTCATCCTCACTTTCCAAGCTCATTATGGGCAGATTGGCCTGTGCCCTTTGAAAAAATGCTAAAAGAGGGGCTGCAGCTACCAGGGCACCAGGGAGACCTTCATTCGCCTCAAGTTCCAAACTACAAAAAGAAAATCACTGCTCAAAAAAAAAAAAAAGTGTATTTGCACAGGCTGATTTTTCTGGGCTGGTTTCTTTAAACAACCACACACAAATCCATTTTCAGAGTCTCAAAAATAAATAAATAACAGGATAGAAAAGATATGATTGTGATGTTTTTAATGCAAAAGGGAATAAGAGGGCTTGGTACCCTGGGCTTGGGAGTCCAGGCTGATGGGGCCACAGAATGGTCTTCTCCTCCAAGATAAATGAATGTCTCCTGCACTCTACATTTTTCTTATGTTTTCCTCCTTTATGAAAAGGCAGAATCTTGTGTATGTATTAGCCTCAAATGGACCTAAGTTTGCATTTCCTGAATTTTAAATATAGCTCATCTTCACCCTTAAGTAAAGGAATACCTGCTATCCAGAATATTTGCTGTTCTTCATTAAACTATTTGTCACACACTCTGATTGGGTAATAACATTAGCACACTACATCTTAATATAGAAGTTCTCAAACATTTCTCTGCCCAAGTGCTTGGAGGATGATTTTATAGAGCCCAACCCACTCCCAAGGGCTCCCTTAAGGTGAGATGCGATTCTCCCTAAGCTAATTAACTCCACTCCTCTCTCTCTGCTCAAGAAATTACAGAGGAAGGCAGCCAAAGTGAATCTGGTCTAATTTACATGCATGTACATCATTCACAAACTTCAGTACTGTATCATTAGTCACCATTTTCTTGTGGCCTCTCTCATAAAATGATTCCCAAATTTTACCAGCGAGTCATGGTGACACCCCAAAGTATCTTTAGGGCCTACTAAAAGCAAAGCTGGGAGTCACCTCCACAACAGCATGGCTCTACCAGGAAGTCTCTACCATAAAGCAGTGTGCACAGAGGGAATGGGTCAACATCTTGGAAAAGATGAGGTTTTACTGTGGGTTATGAAAGCCTGAATTTTGGGCATCTCAGCCTATATAGCAATAGGAGAAAGGCACAAGCACTTCATGATCCTCCAAAGCAACCAATGAACTCTGTGCTAAAACACATCACCACTTCACCACCACCACACTACACCAGAATGTCTGACAATATCCTGAATACTACAGTAAAGGCTAAGTATCTTCTTGGATCAGTCTGCCAAAGTTTGCTCAAATTTTTCTATCAGCTCACAGAAAGGTTTGGTCCTAGATGATTCCCTTTGACCATGGAAGGCACTCAGTCTCATCTTGGTTGTATTTTATATGATTCACTCAAAGGCCACAGAGCCAGTCTTTAAGTGACTGTTTTTGGAGCACTAGGTCATTCTCTTCTTGGCCTGGAAAGGCTGTATGATGCTGAGGTGAAACCCATGACAAAAATCATATACTAGAGCTCTGAAGCTAATGAACGTTTATTTATCCATAATTGATCCCCCAAAGCCTATGCTACAGCATCATGGGGACTCTACTCTGGGAAGATTTTAGTATCCTTTGTACTTCACTCTCATGTGGGGTAGATCTCCCAGTTTGTCCCATAACAAGAAGAGCTATTTAAAAATAATCAACATCAAAATCCTACATAATCAACCACTGTCAGGAGACAGAGTTATGAATATGCCCTGGTTAGGTCTCTTATTCAACTTACTCCCTCACTGACACAATTTAGTAAAATCCAATACAATCTCCATTCTTCCTTCTCCCTCCTTTGTGATCATAACACTGAGTGCAGCTTCGCCATTAAGTCCACAGTTGCAACTCACTGAAGCACAAGCACTGTTGGTATGGATAAAATCCTACTGCAAGGTCATCTTTTTCCTAGGTAGCAAAGATTTCAAATTTGCAAACTCCTGCATTAGAGATCAAGCAGATGTAGGGGGCTAGTCACTGCCCAGCCTAAGTTCTAACCCAGTTATTATTATTATTGTATGAACATAAGAGCAAGAGTTATTGGATAGATGTGAATAACAAAAGGAACCTGGTTACCCCAGAGAGCCCTGGAAAATGGCTGAGATGAAAGTTCTACCAGACCCCATTAGAGCCCGAGAATGACTCTCGAATGTATGTAACAGACACATGGGGCATCAAAGGTGGAAGAAGAGAAGCCAGGCTCACCAGATGAAACTCAATACAAACCAGTTTCCCTTTAATGTAAAAATGGCTACCCTCAGGACTCCTGTCAATCAAAACGGCTGCCTTGAGAGCATAGTCTCCTCTCAAAGTTGACATCTGGGAAGGCTGTTTGCCCAAAACGACTTAATAAGACTCCATTTCAACTGAGGTTTAAACCTTTGACCGGGAGGTCAAAGTGCTTCTAGGAAGGGAAAGAGAGAATATGATAAGGAGAGTAAAGACTCAGGTCTTGCTGGGAAACTCACATCTAATGAAAAGGTCTGAGGCTTCCTACCAACAGACTCATCAAGGGTTTAGTATATGAAACCGGAAATAGGAAGCCTGGGGTTGTAGTCTTGACTTCCACTGGGCAAGTCATTACCTTCTCTGGACCTCAGATTTCTCACCTGTAATCTGGATTACCTGAATTAGGGATTTCTACAGTTCATTTTAAATCTAAAAACCTTTTGATTCTGTAAATTTACAGAATCAAAACTTTCAATTCTGTGAATCCATGTTAATTTCCCATATTATCTTTTCTAAGTAGCACAGTCAAGACAATGTATAGGTGTTGGCCCCAGAAAGCAGTAAATTGAAATATCAGCTCTACCTGTTTGATACATACTTAATCCCCCAGCAGGGTGGAGCACTGGTTCTAGTGTACCTGCACAAACATGCATGCTCACACAGGCACAGGTACGGGCATCCCACATTCATACCCACAAGGCCCGCAGTGGCCCCATCCCATTCCATCTCAGAACATAAACCACGAGTGATAACGCGCCATGTCACACTGTGCTTCCCACAAGTCTGAGCTGGCAGTACTTGATGCATTGAGGACCTGGGAAACATCTGCAGTTTTGTGATTCTTCCTCGTTTCCATTCCCACAATGATCTCTGTGCCTGCTTGGATCAGAGAAAGGTCGCCGGCTCCATCTGGCTGCCCTGCCCCCTCCATTCTCTCCCTCACCACTCCAGTCCCCCTTAGGAGTTTCTGCCCATTTTGTCACTTCCACCTGTTCTGACAGGTTCCCCTGCCTGACCCCAAGATAGCCCTTGGGGACATTAATCATATAACAGCCGGAGCCGTGAAAGAAACAAGGGTTTGGCTGGATACTGTTACCGTCTCTGTCACCTACTAATCATGTCCTATGACACAGAGGGGCTTAATCAGATGGTCTGCTCTCTCATTAATCATCTTGGGCTCACTCAAACTTCACAGAGAGATTAAAGTTTAGCTCCCTGTCTCCCTGCACCTCCTCCCATCTCATCTGCCTCTAAGGCAATTTCACTAGGGGTAGGTCTCAGGTTCCTTTTGCTTTGCCAACTGGCAGGGCGACCTAAAATGTCCGATGCCTATCAACACCACAGCGTTCAGGAGGAGGACGACGACTCTGCTTCCTTACTACTCTCCTCCCTTGGCCTCGCCAATCCACATATAATGCAGAGACGCAAAGATCAAAAATGTATTGAATGGGAAGGCAGGGAATCGCACATCTATGCCTGTGCTGAAGAGTCAAATGAAGATTTATATACCTATGAGCAATCTCCCTAACCACCTTAAAGAAGTAATAAAGGAGTATTTTCTTGTGTTCAATCAATAGTATGGAAAATTAAATACCACAATCATTTTTAAAGTGATTCATTAAAACAGGCACTTGTGGCCCAATTGCCTGGAAATGGCCCCAACATGAGGAAAGATGCTCCCCTCTTAGGACGCCAGCCCAGGAGCCTCCTTACTTGTCACTCTATTGAAATAATAACTTCCAGCAAGGCAAAAACAGCTTGTATCCTTTACGAATGCTTTCCAGACCAAAATAAAAATGACTGAAAGGACCCTCCAAAAATACCGAGGATGTGAGAGTCAGAACACATTTCAGCTCAGCTGATTAATTCGTATCCTGTTTGAAATTCTCTGAGCTTCAGGGAGGACAAGCAAGCCCTGGCAAAGGCCTCCAGAAAGGGCTTCTCTCCGAGTGTTGGTTTTGTACTTGCTCTGGGTGCTGTTGACTTTTGCAGAGCCTTACGATGATGGGAAACAAAGATAATATTTGCCCTCAGAGCCAGGAAAGAACAAATATTTTATCAACATCTAAATCATCTCTCATCTGGCAGGGGAGGAGGCATTCAACGCTCAGCTGCGCACACGTAAGCTGATGAGGGGAAGGAAAGGGGCTGCTTGGGGACTCTCCTACCTATGTAAACTCGACCTATCAATACCTGGGATCGTATCCTTTGCAAAGAGCTCTCTCTGTGAAAATCCAAATTACCTCCGTCCTTCTAGGTGCCCCCGCCACTACCCCTCATCCCAGAATGATGGCCAGAGTTCCAGGATGGGCCCTTTTTCACTTCCAAAAGTGGAAGCCAAACCTAGGACTTGGGAAGGTGGGGTAGTTCTATGGATATTTTGGGGTGAATGAGGGCTTGCCCTGTTGTTACGTTTGTTTCCATTTACTGATCTTCTACCACTAGCCCAGCAATGACAGTAGGTGGAAACACTATCTTTCATTACACAAAGTATAAATAGTGTAATCTATCAGCGCCGTCAATCACAATGATTGATTACAGGCTGTCATAGAGAAGAGTGACATATTAGAAAAGTTTTGTTAACAATGCCTATTGCTAGTCAGCCTGCCACAGAGGCTGGTGATTAATGTGTTGTCAGCCTGTAATCCCACACCCTTGGCTAATGAGGCAGGAATTTATCATCTTTACAGAGTGGCAGATGTCAGGGAGAAAGGAATCCAAGTGCTGGAAACAATATACTTTTTCTTACTAGGCCTGACAAGTCTGACAGGCCGAAAAAAACCACAAAGCAGCTTTGTATAAGCACCAACTTAAAACGAGGAACTTTTCATTTGGCATCTTCGCTTTAAATTCTGCTGCAAACCAACCTCGATCCCTTCAGGAAAAAAGGGACAAGAAGAGAGGAGGGCACAATGCTGAGCTCTGTGAACTTTGCACCCCGTTCTTGACAGCCAGAGACCCCAGGAAAAGGTTGCCATGGCGAGCAGACAGCTCTCTTTGGAAGAGACGTCCAGAGCAACTTTTCACTTTTACCTGTGAACTTGTGGCTGGGAGAGAAACGCGGCGCCAAACGGAGGCTGGGGACAGCCACATCCCTTCCCACTGCCTTGTGTGGCTTTTACCTGGAGACACATCTCAATTTCTAGAAGCACTGCCCTTTCTGCTATGGATGAGAAATGGGGGGAAATCTGAAAAAGGGGGCTTCTCTTTGGTCAAGAAAAAGCAATACAGCATGAAGAGGCCACCCTTGGAAATTGACTCTCACCAACACTCTGTTCTGATTTTAAACCACTCTCAGGTTGGTTTTTTCCCCCCTCATCTTCTTTCCTCTCACTCATCTCTTCCATTTTTCATATGGGGTAGTGACAACCCTCCAAGCCCAAGAAATTCAAGCCCAGTGGAAAAAAAAAAGAAGTCTCTAGAGGTCGTTTTAATAAATGCCTTGTCTCTCAGCATCCCATCCCCTCAACTGCGTCTGCCACCCTTCCACACAATTCTAATAACAGAGAAGACCCATCAGGCTAGGTCTTGGATCTTCTAAGACACTATGAGATGCTTCTGAATATTTCAACGCCTACTAGATTGCCCATTCTGTTCCAAGTAACTCACCACACTGGCCCCACAGGAGACACCCAATGTTTTCCATGGAGTATGGAAGAGATTTCCAAACTAGAAGATTTACACTCCTGGCTCCCCACTGATGCCTTCTGCCCATGCTCGGACTAACAGGAGGAAGTCAAAGGGAAAAGGCCTGGGTTAAGGAGGTTAAGTCCTCTGGTTTGGAAACTTCTTGATACCAGTGCTCTGTGAAGACTTAATATGTTGTTTATTCTCATGTCAGTTTCCAAGGCAGGGGCAAATCTTAAGTGGCAACATTCTGAGGGAGTTAATCCTTTTTCAAACACAGATACCTCTGCTGATATAGACAAATGCAATGCAAAAAGAAAAAAGAGAGAGAGAAGCAGCAACCAGTGGAGAAAAACTCTGCCTTCTGTCAACAGCACCCTCAGGCTAGAACACACAGCAAAGCATTAAGTGATTTAATTTCCAAAAGGCAGCGTTCTGGCATTAAGATTGCACTGGGGGCTCCGGAGCCGGACCTACCCAGTGCAGTAGGGGATGGGTTTAGTGGCCCAGAAGCCCCATGCCCAGAAGAAAATCTAGGGCAGTACCAGGGCCTCTTGGGGCTTCCCCAGATCCAGGGTGCTGAAGGCTGCCGACCTGGGAGATCTTCCCCCTGACGGGCTTGGGGTCAGGCGCTGGACAGCTGAGGCTCCGCGTGGAAGCGCCCCCCTCCCCACCGGCTCTTTGGGGGATCCGTGCAAGAGGCGAGCTGAACCCTGATGCTAATCAGGCGGCTCTGAGTGAAGGGTGACGAGGGCCGGCGCCGGCTCCACTCTGTCCAGGCCCCGCCGTCCTGGCCACAGATCTCACTTAGCGATAAGCAGGGAGCTGCGCAGACGCCCCATACCCTGCTCCTGCATGCCCCGATGTGCTCAGGGAGAGGGTCTGAATGAACCCCCCACTCAGAGCCTCCTGGCAGAAGGGAAGGTGCCCGGTGGGGCTCCCCCAGGCTCATTCCTCGCCGCTAGAAGGAGGCAGGGGTCCCCGTCCGCCCTCCCGCCAGCTCCTCCAGGCTGCCAGCCCCTCCTCCTGCTCCCTTGCTCGCTCATGCAGCTTTCATTAACTCCCTCGGCCAGCAATTTCCATCCATTTGACGACAGATTAGAAGTGGAATTCAAAAAGAAAGTCACTTGACCTCCCATAATGTGCTTCTCTTAATTACATTAAAGATTTTCAAATGTAGCCATACTGGGTTTGACAGGTAAGGTTTTAATCAACTTCAGGTGGCCACTTTTAAGTGCTCCCCGGACTGGTGCCGCAACGTTGGCGTCACCTACGCTCCCAACGTGGTTCTAATTTAAACGGCTAATTTTGACGCGAAGAAAAGATGAGAACCCACCATGCTCCCCCCCATTTCGGCGGGGGTGATTTCTAAATTAGGATTAATGCAGCAAGCTGAAGCATGGTTGGAGGCTTATTTTACGGAGGTTGGAGCAAGTAAATAACATTTATCCTTTGTATACGTCTGCATATAATTACAGTAAAGTTTTCTTGTGTGTTAAATTATACAAACTCTTCAAAAATGGGTGCCTAATGTCTTTTTCTAAAGCTGTGTTATTATTTTGGTCAAAAGTTGTTTACATTAAACAAATTCAATTTACTAAACTTTGACATGTTTGCACAACTGCATGTAATTTATGCTGGAAACCTGAATCATGACTTTCAAATGAACTTTCTTGATTCTAACTTGAACATTTAGGTGTAGTGGCTTGCTCACCCCAGGTCGGAGGAACAAGTGGTTGACTTCGTTTTCTTCTGCCAAAGTCTTTTCCATTCAGTAGATGGGTATTGAGTATGGACTTTGTCCAAGCATTATGCTGGGTGCTAAGGATATCAATGATGAGCAAAAAAGATATGGTCCCTGTCCTGAGGAGCTTATTTAAATAAGCAGAGAAGCAAAATAACACATAAAGACATGTTAAATCACAAAGGTGACAAGGGTTAGGAAGGAGAGGTACAGGCTGCTTTGAGGATCCATAAAATAGCAGGATCTGGTCTGGTCTTGGAGGAAGGCTGCCCAGGGGAAGTGGTAACAAGCTAAGAACTGGAGGATGAGAAAGACAAAGCTGATTTAGGTTACTGAGAGAAGGGATTTCAAATGTGGCATGCAGAGAAAAAAATATCAAAGGCCCATTGTGGATGGAGAATGACACTTCAGAGGGACTAAAAAGAAGATGAGTAGGGGGTAGGGACAGGGATGCTGGTGGTATAAGATGGAGCTGGGGTGTAGGCAGTGGGATGAGGTGAAGTGCGGTGGTGCAGGCTATGGTAGTGAATACACTCTTTACCCTATGTATTAGTCCATTTTGATGCTGCTGATAAAGACATACCTCAGACTGGGAAGAAAAAGAGGTTTAATTCGACTTACAGTTCCACATGGCTGGGGAGGCCTCAGAATCATGGTGGGAGGCAAAGGGCACTTCTTACATGGCAGTGGCAAGAGAAAATGAGGAGAAAGCAAAAGTGGAAACCCCTGATAAAACCATCAGATCTCATGAGGCTTATTCACTATCACGAGAAGAGCATGGGAAAGACAGGGCCCCATCATTCAATTACCTCCCCGTGGGTCCCTCCCATAACATGTGGGAATTCTGAGAGATACAATTCAAGCTGAGATTTGGGTGGGGCCACAGCCAAACCCTGTCACCCTAAAAGCAAGACTAAGCCAGTGCAAGGTTTAAAGCAGGAGGATGACCTGATTTGTATTTTGCAAAGATCTGTTCAAGGGAGCAGAGTAAACTGCAAGGGGTCAAAAGCTGATGGAAGTAAGACTAGTTTGGGGACTATAATAGTCCTCCAGTATTTAAAAAATGAAAGCCATGAACATGATATGGTTTGAATTTGGGTGATAGAAGTAAGGAACAAGAGTGGATGGCTTTGAGAAATGCTGAGGCAGTGTGGCAGGTAGAATGTGGAACAGATCGGCCAACTCAAGCTTCTGACTTGCATACCTGCAGGGGTGACAGTGCCATTTGCTGAGATCTCAGAGGTCCTTGAAGGAGGACTGGCCATGCACAGGAAGAACATGAGGGACCTCTGAGGCATCTGAGACGTGTCAAGAAGGCAGAGGCAAATATTTCTCTGGTGGTCAGAGGACACATCCCTGAGTACCTTCAAACTGTGGCTGTTAGATGAAAACCTGGATGTGAATGAGGCCTCCAAGAAAGAAAGTACAGCCGGAGACAAAGAGAGGTCCTTGGGCTGAGTCCCGAGGTGTTTCAACATTGATCAGCTGGGTAAATGTAGATGAGCCTGTACAGAGATGGTGATGTAAGAGTGGCCAGGGAGGTGGTCAAAAGCCACATGGGTCACTAAAGCCAAGGAAAGACAGTGCTTCGAAATAGAAGAGGTGAACAAAGGTTTATAGTACTACCAAAAAGCCAAATAAGATTCACTGAGAGGTCCATTGGATTTAGCAACATGGAGGGAATTAAGCTAATGGTAGAATAGTGGAGCCAAATTCTGCACTGATACACACTGCACTGAATCGCTGAATAAGTTGAAGGTAACAAAATGGGGAGCATAGGAATAGACAGGTCTTTTGAAAATTTGACACTAAAGCAAAAATAGAAAGAGCTGAAGAGGGCTTCTGGTAGGGTGGTTGCTTAAAGGGAGAAGACAGAGTTCTCAAAATCTGATGGGAATTACTGTGTTGTAAGGGAGCACTGACTATGCAAGACAAAGAAGGAAAAAATGACTCTGCTTCCCCAGAGGGGGAAAAAATTGATGGCATCTATCACATGGGTGGAGTAGCTAGCCTTCAATAGGGGGAAGACTTCATTGATTTTGCTGTATATTCCTGGAAAAGAAGATTTCTCTTGGGGATAGAGTGAACATTTCTTTTGTCAGCAGACCAAAAGGTGCCCAACAAGGATGGAGGCCTTGTCACTAATGCTATTAAGGTCATCAAACGTCTTTCTTGGGCTTGATGCAAAGTGCTCACCACTTTGGAACGAGGGGAGAAATACACAGTCCATGCGCAGGCACACTGTCATCCAGGAGATGTGCTCTAAGGCCCCACAGCACTGACATTAAGCTGGAGGTCATGACCTCTCAGTGAGGGAGAGCTACAACCAAGTTGAGATATGACTGTGGGGTATGTGAGTGAGGAGAGATGGCATTTTGGTCTGTTTTTCACATTTTCACATCTTTTCTATCCTTTCGGAAATTCGCTGCCCATTGTAGAACAAGTATCTACAATGTGTTCAGCTGTATTTGGCCTTGTGGGAAATGGAAAACATAAAAAGTGTCTTTGCATAATTCACAGTGCACTTGAAGAAATGAGACAAATATACTCAATGTAGAAACAATCATTCAGCAAAAGTATTTCCAAAATTTAGCAGCAAGAGGCTGGTCAGGAAAGTCTTCTTGGAGGAGGCAGAACCTGAACTATGTGGTATGTTAATAGGATTTGGATAGGTGCTGAGCAGAGGGCAGGGCACTGAGCTCTATTTCCTATGCCACACTTAACATATTTTTGGAAGAATAAAAATATTTCATTGAATAAAAACAGAAAACACAGAAAAATAGAAAACAAAAATCATCTGTAATTGCAATATCCAGAGAAAAACATGATTAACATCTGGGTGATTTTCCTTCCGTTCTTTTCTCTAATGATGTGTTTAGGGGTGTTTATCTTTGCATGTATATACACACATACCCTTGCACACCCAAATGGAATGTGAATCTGCCTGCCCTCATTGATTATGTCCCAGGTAGCTTTCTGGCTTTCTAATTGGAAGAGTGATGGTTATTTTACCTTTCCACACATGCGTAATGTACATATGAAGTCCCTCCGCAATCCCAGCTCCAGTCACAACTATATCTAGTGAGGTCATGGAGGCACCTACAGCAGAGTTGGGCCAAGGGTAGCTGCTCCAGTGACTCTATGATGACAGATTTGCTCACCGATCAATTGGATCAGAGACCCAATTACCAAAGACCACTTCCCTTGGTTAAGCAGGCCCTCTTTATTCCCAGGCTCTAGTAATCAGATATTTAAAGGCTAGTATTTCCCCAAGCTTGAAATAAGTGAGATAAATCTTCCATATTTCCATTTGGTATAAATTTCTTACTTCTCTAATTTCTGTTAGACTCCACAGAAATTCTTCCTTCTACTGTGGGTGACAAGGCTGCTCTTGAGATAAAGACTAAGTGATTCTGACTCAGTCTGTCTAGAAAACTCTTTGCCCCTAAGGGAAGAAATATCCCAGGACATGGTACCAGCAGGAACCAGAATTCAACACAAATGGTCTTGAATGCTGGTTGAAAACTTAGATGACAGGTTGATGGGTGCAGCAAACCACCATGGCACGTTTACACCTATGTAACAAACATGCACGTTCTGCACATGTATCCCAGAACTTAAAGTTTCACAAAAAAGTAAAATAAAAAGAAAGGTCTATTTAAAGGACAGGGTCAGATGAGCTGCACAGGTATGTTGAGGCACCCAGAGGCAAGCAAAGGTGGAAGCTGTGAGGGCTAAAGGACCAAGGGGAGGAAACAGTGTTAACAGAGACAGCGGGAACAGAGCCATGGAGGAAGAAGGTTCATCGCTCTCTTCTCCTGGGAGACAGAGGTAACTAGCACAGATGGGCTGCACAGAATCTAAAGCTGTTTTCACTGCATTCCAGAAACAGGGTGAGACAGGGCCTGGCCCAACCTCAAAAGGCCCAGACTGCCTTAAGCAGGAGGACTGAGGCCAAGACCAAGTAGGAGAGAACACAAGAACATCGTCTCTCTGCATCTAAGCCGCTGGTTCTGAAATGTGGTCCCTAGGTCAGCAGCCTCAACATCACCTGGGAACTTGTGAGACATGCAAATTCTCAGGCCCTATCCCAGACTTACTAAATCCCAAACTTTAGGGGTGAGGCCCAGAAATTTGTTTTACCAAGCCCTGCAAGCTGCAGTTTTAGAACCACTGCTCCAGGCTAATAGATTTCCCTTGAAAAGAGATCTAATGAGCAACACTTGGAAGAAGTGATCCAGCCCCAGCCAAAGCAACTGATCAGCCATGTGCAGGCCTCTACCTCCCCCACCCCTTCTAGAGAAGGCCTGGAATCTAGGAAGCAGGGAGGCTTTTGTGAAAGATCAATGCCTGAAATAAGCTCTGTGAAGCTCTCGTTGCGTCTGGGCAGAAATAGCTGCTCTGGGACTCCAGGGGGGGATATTTTAGAATGATGGAGGTGCTGTTACCAGCAGCCCCTGCCTCTGAGGACTCTCTCCTCAGTCTGGCAAAAGAATGGACATGATCAGGACTCTGCTATTGCTAGCACCACTGGGAGATGATGTATTTCTGCTAATGGCACCTTCTGTCGCTACAGAGAAGCTGCTCCAGCTTCCTCTTGTCCCGCAGAGAATCTGGCAGCCTCCAGAAGATGTAATAGAGACCTGAGGACATTTGGAAGATACACTACACAGGAAGGGTGTTTTCAATTTGATTTACCTTCCATCTCCTACAAGGAGCAGATAGTGAGTACCACACTGCATCACGAGCCCAGCACGCACCAGGACTGGGCCTGGGGGAGACAAAATAACCCTTGTCAGGTATACAAAGGGTGATCACACAGATGCTTGTGACGGACTTCTCCAAAGACACAATCAGTGAGAATTAGCTTAAATACAGCAGGAGGGACTCAGGATAAAAATGGGGAAATGGCACAGGGATATTTCATGGCTAAAGACCAACAGGGGTTCCCATCCACTGCCTGAAGAACCAATAATTTCTGAGTTCATTCTCCATATGCTATTGATAGGTTTACAGTGAAAGCAATTATTTGGGGGTTAGGTTAGACTTTAAGCTGTTAAGCATAGTGAGTGAAAATTTTCAGGAAGTTTAAGTTTCTACTGCAAAAATGGACCATACCCAAAACTGGAACACTGCTTAAATGTCAGATGTATTCACATTTACTAACAGGCATTGGTAGCTATTAAAAGCAGAATTATTTCAAATGGAGGTCATATCAGTGTTAACAAGGCTTGCACGGACTCATTCGGCAAATGCTTATTGGGCACTATACTAATAGTTTCCTGGGGCTGCTATAACAAACGACCACAAACTTGATGGCTTAAAACAGCACAAATTTGGCTGCACCCGGTGGCTCATGCCTGTAATCCCAGCACTTTGGGAGGCTGAGGTGGGTGGATTACCTGAGGTCAGGAGTTTGAGACCAGCCTGGCCAACATGGCAGAACCCTGTCTCTACTAAAAATACAAAAATTAGCCGGGCATGGTGGCATGTGCCTGTAGTCCCAGCTACTCAGGAGGCTGAGACAGGAGAATTGCTTGAACTGGGGAGGCAGAGGTTGCAGTGAGCCAAGATCATGCCACTGCACTCCAGCCTGGGCGACAGAGCAAGACTGTCTCAAAAAAAACATAACAAAACAAAAAACAGCACAAATTTTTTCCTTCCCAGTTCTGGAGGCCGGGTTTCTGAAATCAAGAAGTCTGCAGGGCCACACTCTCTCCAAAGGCTCTAGGGGAGAATCCATCCTTGCCGCTTTTAGTTGCTGGTGGCTTCAGGCATGTCTTGGCTTGGGGCTACATAACTCCAGTCTCTGCCTGTCTTCTCGTGGCCTTCTCCCCTGTGTCTCTGTGTCTGTTTCCCTGTCTCTTCTATTAAAAGAACTTTTCCTAGAATTGAGGGCTTACACTAATATAGGAAGATTTCATTTTGGGCTTCTTAATTACATGTGTAAAGACTTTTTTTTTTTCCCCCCAAATAGGCCCACATTCACAGGTTCCAGGTGACTATATCTTTTGGGGTGGAAGGCACTCTTCAACCTATCACAGGCACTTACTGTGAAGATGGCATTGCTCTAGGAGTTTGGAATATACCCGTGGAAAAAAATGGTTACAAAATCCTGCCTTTTGGAGTTTACATTCTAGCAGGTGGAGACAGATGATAAATATTAAGCATAATATTTATGTCAATAAATATATAAGTCAAATGTCGTTTCTTAAAACGCGATTAGTGTTCTGGAAAAAAGAAACACAGAACAGGGTGAAGGGGGCCCTTGGCTGCCAAGGTGGTATTGGTGGAGGGCAGTTTCCAGTATTAAATACAGTGGTTTGGGTGAGGCTCATAGAAAAGGTAAGATATCAGCAAAATCCAGAAAAGGTAAGGTAATTAGCCAAGTGGGTATCTGAGAAGATACCTGCAGACAGAGAGAATAGCTAGAGCAAAGGCCTGGAGCAGGAGCTTGCTTTGTACATTCTAGAAACAGCAACAGAGCCAGTATGGTTGGGACAGATTGAGAAAGGGGAGTGCAGGAGAAAGGCAGCAGGGACATGAGACAGGGCAAGACCTCCCAGTGAGATGGGAGCCAGAATGGGGTTCCATATGGGGGGTGAGCCACAAACACAGCCCTTCATCTTCTCATCCATCCACTCATCCATTCAAAAATTCAGCCCATTGTCATGACCCTGGCAAGAAAGAGAAGGCACATTCACCTGGGATTTTAAAAGAACAAATTCTTTACAGGGGTGTGGGCAAGATCAAAGGAACCCTGGGGACACTGAAGCACCAGAGCTACCCAGAGCAGACACCCATGGCCAATACGCATGGTGAGACCCAGAGCTGCAGGGAGACCCAGAGCTGCAGGGAGGGTGGACTGGCATGAAAGGCTATAGTCTTGGATGGACACAGCCAGAACCACAAACCTTCAGGTGGCAATGGGAGGGGAAGTAGCCCTACCTCTCTGTCATTGTCCAAACCCAACCAGAAGCCAGAGGGCAATGGAGCCTGATGGTTGAAGGCATTACCACCCCAGGACACAGAGCAAGGTAAAGAAGAGTAAAACATAGATCTGGGATGATAAACAGTGAGTAGGCCACACACCCAAGCGTAGTGCCATCCCTGGAGAGTCTCTAGAGGGTAGAAGAACCGTGGTCCTCCCCTGCTTGGGCCTTGCATTCTAGTGGTGGACAGACATCAGCAAACACACACATACAGACACACACAAAAGCTGACAGATCCTGGAAGAAATTCCATCCATACTTGGAAGAAGGGAATGGTGTGGAATTTTTTTTTTTTTAGATAGAGTCTCACTGTGTCACCCAGGCTGGAGTGCAGTGGCGCAATCTCCATTCACTGCAAACTCCGACTCCCAGGTTCAAGCAATTCTCTGCCTCAGCCTCCCAAGTAGCTGGGATTACAGGCACCCACCACCACGCTTGGCTAATTTTTGTATTTTTAGTAGAGACAGCGTTTCACCATCTTGGCCAGGCTGGTCTTGAACTCCTGACCTCATGATCCACCCGCCTCAGCCTCCCAAAGTGCTGGGATTACAGGTGTGAGCCACCATGGCCAGCCGGAATTTTTAACCTAAGGGCAGATACCAGTCTGCATCTTGCTGAGGCAGCTCAAACTCTAATAGAAAACACACAGTCATCCTGGCTTGAATAATTAAATAATCATGAGAGAGATACAAACTATCCATTACAATCTGGGAAAAAGGCTTGAATTTATGAATACATTACCTACCACAACTAAAAGGGGTGAAAATGTGTTCATCAACCTCAGGAAGTGTACGAGTGAGTCAGGCTCCATCATGCTGCCCTTGTTCAAACCCTGAGCACAGAACCCCACTGCTGGAAATGCCTTGGCAGTTCTGTGTGCTGCATCTACTGTGAGAGAACAGAGGCCCCCGGGGATCAGAAGAGCAGTCAAGGGCAGTGAGTCACCCACTCTACGTGATGAGGAAACTCTCCCACAGGCAACTGGAAGCACTTCTTGTCATGCGAAACTCATGACTTTTCAAGAGGGCTCTCATTGTTAAAAACAACTTCTTTATCCTCAATTGCATTTTGCCATGTTGTGTCTTCCATCCAAGAAGGTTATGAAATTGCTAGGAAAGTCCTAAAGGAGACCCAAAAAATCATCCTTAGAGAAGCTACAAAGGCTCCTACATGAAACTAGTAGAAAGACGACTTCCTTGCCTGTCTTACTTCAATAATGAAAAGTTAGGGCCCTCTGGTAGACAAACCCAAAGAGCAATATGACAAAAATTATAGTCAAAGGAGATAGTAGTTTCCTTAAAACATTAAATGTAGAATTACCACATGACCCAGCAATTCCACTCCTAGGTATATACCCTAAAGAATGGAAAACAGGTACTCAAACAGGACGTGTTCAGGCCAGTGGCTCACGTCTAATCCCAGCAATTTGGGAGGCCAAGGTGGGAGGACTGCTTGAACCCAAGAGTTAAAGGCCAGCCTGGGCAACAGAGAAGGACCCTGTCTCTACAAAAAAATTTTAAAAAATAGACAGGCATGGTGGTGTACACCTATAGTCCCAGCTACACAGGAGGCTGAGGTGGGAGAATAGCTTGAGCCCAGGTGTTTGAGGCTGCAGTGAACCATGATTGCGCCACTGCAGTACAGCTTGGGTGACAGAGTGAGACCCCGTCTCAAAACAAACAAAAAAACAAAGACATGGAATTGACCTAAATGGAAAAAGCAAATATGGTACATTTATACCATAGTATACTATGCAGCCATTAAAACGAATGAGATTATGTCCTTTGCAGCAACATGGATGGAGCTGGAGGCCATTATGCTAAGCAAACTAATGCACGAACAGAAAGCCAAATACTGCAGGTTCTCACTTACAAATGCGAGCTAAGCAATGAGAATTCGCAAACACTAAGAGGGGAACAACAATGGGGCCTACTTAATGGTAGAGGGTGGGAAGAGGAAGAGGATCAGAAAAAATACCCATAGGGTACTGTGCTTATTACCTGGGTAACAATCTGTACATCAAACCCCACGACAACGCAGTTTACCTATGTAAAAAACCTGCAATAAACGTAAAATAAAAGTTTAAAAAACAGATAAAATAAAAATATGTTCATAATGGCACTATTCACAAGAGCCAAAAGATGGAAACACCCAAACGTCCATCAAAGGATGAATGGATAAATAAAATGTGATATAGCCATACAAAGGAGTATTATTCAGTCATGAAAAGGAATGAAATACTGATACATGCTATGATGTGGATAAATCTTGAAAACATTATGCTAAGTGAAAGAAGTCATTTACAAAAAGTCACATATTGTAAGACTCTATAAGAAATATATAAACTTCATAATCATATTTATAATATTTATAAGAAATAGATAAATCCATGGAGACAAAATGCAGATTGTTATCCCCCAAGGGCTAGAAGAGGGGGAAATGGGAGAAACTGCTTTGTGGGTTACGAGCTTGATTTTGGAACAATGGAAACGTTTAGAACTAGATAGAAAGGGCAGTCACACAACCCTGCCAATGTACTAAATGTCACTGAATTGTTCACTTCTAAATGTTCAATATGAATTTCATCTTAATAAATTTTTTTTTTTTTTGAGACAGAGTCTCAATCTTGTTGCCCAGGCTGGAGTACAGCGGTGTGATCTAGGCTCACCGCAACCTCTGCCTCCCGGGTTCAAGCAATTCTCCTGCTTCAGCCTCCCAAGTAGCTGGCATTACAGGTGTGCAGCACCACGCCCAGCTAATTTTGTGTTTTTAATAGAGACAGGGTTTCCCCATGTTGGTCAGGCTGGTCTCAAACTCCTGGCCTCAAGTGATCCACCTGCCTTGGCCTACCAAAGTGTTGGGATTACAGGCGTGAGCCACTGCGCCTGGCGATAAAATTTTTTAAAAGGAAAAGGGGATAATAAGGGTGAATACGTGAATAGTCAGCAAATTCTGCCATACTAGAACTTTTGGTTGCAAAGATGTAAATTTAGAACTAACAACAAAAAGCCAGCCTTACTACCAGGTAACAAACCCAAGGACCTAATAGGACCAAGATGTGGCATAGAATGAAAATATAAACCAGTTCATAAAGGTACAGACTAGCACTTCTTAAACAATCAGTAGTTTTTGTTTATATTAAATTTCCTATCCATGATAAATAGATACTTTTGTAATAAAATGAATTATTAGGACTTCTGGCTTCCTCTTTGAATATAAAAAGCTGGAGAGAATATCACTCATGCAATAACAAAAAAGAGCTGGTTAATTTGTAAAATTATTACTTTTCTTGATCCCAGCAGGGAACTGAACCAGTGGAAGGAAGATGGGGCCTCTGATGCCTGGATGTGAAGAATTCAGCTAAAATTTTCAATAGATTGCTGAAGGCCAACTATGTACTAGCATGAGAAAATAGAATCCTTGGGAACTGCAGACACAGAGGGGTTCACAGCCACTCTTTTCCAAGGACCTCTCTATGTGCTCACAGAGAAAGACTAGGGGCAGGACTGGTGTACAGGGAAAGCTACCCTCAATTCTACAGGAGGGAGCGGATGCTACTAATGGAAAGGCAGAGAGCGCTTCAAAATTACTTGTCCCTTAAAAGAACAAAAGCTTTAAATTGCTGGGAAAGAGGTAACATATACTGTCATGCTGGGGGCATACTGTATCTTAGGAAGATGTTAAAGAATGAAAGCCTTCAACCCCTGCAGAACAGTAAATGATCCTAGACCCGGACTATTAGAGGTCTCCTACAGATGAGGCAGGATTCGTCAATGAGCAAGACCCACCCATTTAAAGCAAAAGCCATTGATTGATGTTGGAGGCAGATAAGGGAGAGGGTCCCTGGAATCTCTGATCTGCCTGCACACAGGGAGAAAGGGGTGAAGCCATGGGAAGCTTGTGTCATGTGGAGGTGGGGAGGAGCCTGGTCTCTTCAGTTCCTGTGTGTGGCCTGAAATCTATCTGTGAGATGGGGTCCTATTAGCAAGAACCCATCTCGCTTTCTGAGAGTTTTTTTTCTTTTTTCCTTTTTGCCCAATAGATTCCAAATTCCCTTTACCCTTCAATATGTCTGTGTGCCTAACTTTTCCTGATCATGTGACAAGAACCTGGTTTTAGTTGAACTAAGGAGCAAAGTTCTGCAACACAATTACCAGAAATAAAGAAGAGTATTACATAATGATGAAGAGGTCATTTATCAGTAACACATAACAATCCTAAATGTGTATGTACTTAACAACAGATCTTCAAAATACATAAAGCAAAAAATGATAAAACTGAAAGAAAAAGGAAAAAATCTATTATTACAGTTGGAGACTTCATCACTTCTCTCTCACTAATCAATAAAGTAGACACTGATATAGAAGACCTAAACAACACTATCAACCAACCTGACCTAATTGACATTATGAAGCCTCATATGAAACAACAGTAAAAATACATATTCTTTTCAAATACGTATAGAACAGTCACTAAAACAGACAGTATTCTGGGCAATAAAAGAAACCTCAATAAATTTAACAATTTAAATAATACAAAGTGTGTTATCTAACCACACAAAATTATTAATATTACTATTGGTTTATTTTATTTGTTATTTATTTCCTTTTTAACCACACAAAATTAAACTAGTAATGAATACAAAAATGATATCTGGAATATTGCCAACTATATGGAATTAACAAATTAAAGTCTAAAGAACACAGGTAAAAGGAAGTCATAAGGCAATGTGGAAAATATATTTTAATTGAATAAAACAAAATACATGGGATGCAGCTAAAGCAGTGCTCAGAGGGAAATTTATAGCACTAAAATGCTTACACTAGTAAAGAATATCACTAATCTAGGTTTCTACCTTAAGAAACTAGAAAAAGAAAAGCAAATTAAATGCAAAGCCAAAAGAACAAAGAAATTAAGACAGACAAAGCAGAGATGAATAAAATAAAAAAGAAAATAAAATTAATGAAACTGCCATTGCAAAATTATAACAGATAATGAAAGTGATCTGACCTAATCAACTCCTTCTTGCTTCTAACCTCCAGGCTGTCCTTGTTCATTCCTGGGCATAGGTCAAATTAACTTTGGGAGGAACTGAGTTTATATTAATAGTTTAACTTCAAAACAAAGACAATAACAGCCCTTTCCTGAAACAAACCTCCTTTTTGCCTGGGGACTAGATGGCCTTTGTAGGTAGGACTAACAAATTAGCCACAAGATTAGAAATTATGGTTTAGGAGTCATGTAGCTGGAGGGCACAAGATTCTGACCATCCCAAAATTGCTCCTCAGGATAACATCACTATTATAAAACCTAAGATCAATGCTTGAGATTTTTGCAGACCCTGCACTTGATGAATCAGCTAGCACCACCCAGATTGATACACTGGCTCATCTGGTAGCCCTCACCCAGGAACTGACTCAATGCAAGAGGACAGCTTCATCTCCCTATTATTTCATCTCCAACCTGACCAATCAACACTCCTGACTCACTGGGTTCTACCCAACAAATTGTCCTTAAACACTCAGATTCCTAAATGCTTGGAGAGACTGATTGGAGTAATAATAAAACTCCGGTCTCCCACACGGCTGGCTCTGTGTGAATAACTCTTTCTGTATTGCAATTCCCAATCTTGATAAATTGGCTCTGTCTAGGCAACAACAGGTAAGGTGAACCTGCTGGGTGGTTACATTAATAGTACCAAAATCTAGTTCTTTAAAAAAAAATCAATACAACTGATAGACTTCTAGTCAGATTTAATATGAAAAAAAAGAAGAAAGTACAAGTTGTCAATATCAGCAATGAAAGATGGGACGTTAATACAGATATTAAAGTTATTAAAATGATAATGAAAGAATATTACAAACTTTAGGACCCTAAATTGTATTTAAATGGCATTGTCAAGTCCCTTTGAAGACACCAATTACCAAAGCTCATCCTAAAAGGAAATAATCTGAATAGCCCTGTGTCAATTAAAGAAATTGTATTTGTAGTTAAAAATCTTCTGACAACTATGACAACAAAAGTGATAAAAAACTACATGTCTAATGGATGTATCTATATTCATTAGATGTATTTGCTAACGAATTCTACCAAACATGTAAGTAGAGAATAATACAAATTCTACACAAATGCTTCTAGAAAATAGGAGGGAACACTTTTAAATTCATTGTATAAGGTATTACACTGACACCAAAATCAGATAAAATATTATAAGAAAACTACAGACCAATATTAATTACAAACATAGATGAAAAAAATATGGCTAGAAAGGAGAAATAAGTTTTAGTGTTTTAGACCACTGTGGGATGACTATAGTTAACAATAATATATAGTTTTAAATAGTTAGAGAGGATATTGAATTTCCCCAATGCAAAGAAATGATAAATGTGTGAGATAATGGATATGCTAATTATCCTCATCTGATCACTATATGTTATATTTATTGAAATATCACAAAGTATCACATGAATAAGTACAATTAATGTCAGTTTAAAATTAAAATCTGCAACAAAATATTAATAAATCAAATCTAGCAATATATTAATATTAAAAATATGTCATTACCAAGTAGGGTTTATCCTGGGAATGCAAGGCTGGTTCAATATTCAAAAATCAATCAATGAAATTCACCATATACACAGACTAAAGAAAATTATATACTCACCTCAATGAATGCAGAAAAACATTTGACAAAATTCAATGTTATTAATGATAAAAACTCTCAGCAAACTAGAGATAGAAGAAAACATCTTCAATCAGATAGAGGATGTTTGCAAAAAATCTATAGCTAACTTCATACTGAGTTGTGAAAGACTGGCGGTTTTCCTTTTAAGACTAGGATTAAGGCAAAGATATCTGCATGCATTATGCCTGTTTTATATAGTACTGTGGAATTGTGGTACTAAGTTACTGTGATTCTAAGTACTGTTGTTCTAAGTGGTAGAATAAGGCAATAAAAATAAGTAAATAAGATAGGAATTAAAAACGAGGAAATAAAACTGTCTCTATTTAAAAGCAACATGAGGCCTGGCACAGTGGCTCACGCCTGTAATCTCAGCACTTTGGGAGGCTGAGGCAGGCAGATTACCTGAGGACAGGAGTTCAAGACCAGCCTGGCCAACATGGTGAAACCCCATCTCTACTAAAAATACAAAAATTAGCCAGTCCTGGTGGCCCATGCCTGTAATCTCAGCTACTCAGGAGGCTGAAGCAGGAGAATTGTTTGAGCCTGGGAGGGGGAGGTTGCAGTGAGCAGAGAGCATGCCACTGCACTCCAGCCTGGCTGACAGAGCAAGACTCTGTCTCAAATAAAATAAAATTAAAATAAAATAAAATAAAATAAAATAATAAAATAAAATAAAAATAAAAGTAACATGACTGTCAATTTGAAAAAAAAATCTCAATTTACAAAATCACTCTTAGAAATAATAAGCTTAGCAAAGTCAAACTAGCAATGAACAATTGGAAATTAAAATTTTGAAGCTTGTATCGTTTATAATAGCACAAAGCACATACAATATTTATGTACAAATCTAACAAAGTATGAGCAAGATTTATATGCTGAAAATTATAAAACACAGATTAAAAATTCTAAAAAGATCTAAATTAATAGAGATACCATCTTCACAGACTCAATATTGTTAAGACATCAATTCTCTCCAAAATGCACTACATAGTCAACAGAATCTGAAAGTCCCAGCAAAATTTTGTATAGAAATTAACAAGCTGATATTAAAATTTACAGGGAAATGCAAAAGAACTAGAATACCCAAAATAATTTGTCAAAAAAGTACAAAATCAGAGGACTTATACTATCTGATTTCAAAATACGCTATACAGTGATTAAGACAATGTAATACTGATGAAAGGATAGACACATAAATCAGTGAGATAGAATAGAGAGTCTAAAGATAGAGACCAATGTATATGGCCAATTAGTTTTTGACAAGGGTGAAAGGCAAGTAGAAGGAGAAAGACAGGCCTTTTCAACAAATGAAGCTGAAGCAATTCAATATCTATATACAAAAAAACAAAAACAACCCATGACCTATGCCTGGCACCAATACAAGTAATAACTCAAAGTGGATCATACACTTAAATGTAAAAACTAGAGCTATAAAATTTTGAAAATAAAACGAGAAAATCTTTATAATCTTGTATTAGCCAAGACTTGCTACCAAAACTATGACTTATAAGAGAAAAATTTTGATAGAGTGGACTTTATCAAACTTTAAAACTTTTGCTCTTCAAAATACACTGTTAATAAAATGAAAAAGGAAGATACAGACTGGGATAAAATATTTTCAAAACACATATCTCAAAATGACTTATATCTAGATTATATAAAGAAATCTCAAAACTCAATAAAAAAAAAATCAAACAATCCACTTTTTTAAATGGACAAAAGATTTGAACCAACTTAAACCAAAGATGATGTGTGAATCCCAAGTAAAAATATGAAAAGGTACTCAACATATTAGTCATTAAGAAAATGCAAATCATGACCACAATGGCATAGATATCATTATACACCAATTGGAAAGGCAAAAATTGAAACTAAAACTAAAACAAAAAGATATTGACAACATCAATTATATATAGCAAGTGAGTAGAACTGGAACATTCATACATTGCTGCAAGCAATGCAAAATTATACAGCCAGCCACTTTGAAAAACAGTCTGGCAATTTCTTACACAGTTAAACATACATGTATCATGAGACTTAGAAATCTGACTTCCAAGTAATTACCCAAAAGAAATGAAAACATGTCCACACACAAATTTCATGTTCACACAAAAGTTCTATGCAAATGTTAATAGCAGCTTTATTCATAATCACCAAAATCTGGACTAAATGCCCCTCAGCTTATGAATGGATAAACAAATAGTGGTACATCCATAAGTGAAAAACTGCTCGGCAATAAAAAAGAATAAACTACTGATACATTGCAACAATATAGATAGATCTTATATGCATTATGATAAGTAAAAGAAGCCAGAGTCCAAACTATGGTATGATTCCATTTATTTCTCAAAAAGGCAACATTTTAGGATCAGAAATAGAATCAGCATTGCCAGGAAGTGGGGATGGTGGGGATGGTTGGGGATGGTTGACTACTAAGGTATAGGAGGTAATTTTCCAGAAAGGTAACTGTTCATTATCTTGATTGTTATGATAATTATCAGACATCTTTGTCCAGACTCTACACTTGGGTTAATTTCATGAAACTCTACACTAAGGGTAAATTTTACTATATGTAAATTATTCCTCAGGAGCCTTTAATAGATTCTATCTCAACTTTTCTCCTTAGTACTTTCTTGGAAAGAAATCTACTAAGTGAAAAGAGCCAGTAGAAGAATAATATGGATTGTGGCTTCCCAGTTACATGAAAAAATCTGGGTAGGCGGGAGGAGATGGTTAGGTGGTGAAATATGTGTAAAATATGGAATGATTTTAACAGTAGTTACTTCTGATAATAAGCATTTAATATGTAATATTTTGTATTAAAAATAGCTTCTAAAATGAATTACCAGATATGGGAATGTTACCTTCCTTTAAAAGTTTCTGAAGGCTTACTCATAATTCCTGTACTTATATCATGGACCTGTATTAATTTTCAGACTGGCACCAGTCCATGGACACCTTTGAGTAGTACTGATAATAGATAATTTCCTGGAATAATGATGTAATATATATTTTCAAAATTAAAAATAATAATGAGCAATAGTGTAAAATACTATGTAGCTTTTATTAAATTCATCTATTCTATATCACCATATGTAGTGTTCCTAAGCAACAAAAGGAGATCATAAAGAAATAAGTAAAATATAATCCTATTTATACTTCATAAATATATCTCTTTCACATATATGGAAATAAAATTCTAACAGTTAATATATAAAAATACAAGTATAAGTAGTTGTTATTTCTAAATATAAGCTTTATTCCTTTCCTTGGTATTTATTTTCTAACTTATCTACAATACACATGCATTACTTATATAATGAGAAAGAAAGGTCTCTATTTGGTAAGTTGAGAGAAAGATTTGGAGTATATCGTTCCATCTCAGAGGCCTACCTATAGGTCCTTTCAGCATATGTTAGCAGGGGTTCCTGGGAGACCAAAGTCTGGACCGCCGATTCTGAACAGTACTGCTCCTTTCAAACCCATACTTACTACCTTCCTACTGTGTGTGAAAGTACTATAGAGGACATAAAAATGTGTGGTACAGCCTGTGGCTTCAAATACCTCTGAGCATTATGGCGGATAGTGTGGCAAGGGGGTATTGAGGTCCCCAGAGGCTCTATGGGAGAAGGAAACTCAAGATGAGCTATCAACACCACTGTTATTGATGAGAAGGTAACACAGTTGCAGATGTTCTAGACACAGGAACCAGCAGAAGCCAAAATATCAGGTGGGGGAACATGAGACCTCAGCTTATTGTGACTATGATGCAGGTATATGAGTGGCGTTGGGTTGGTTATTTGGAACTTGTCAGTGACCCTGGTGAAGGCCACATTAAGGCAGCACCAGGGGACAAAGCCAGACAAGGTTTTAGCAATGTGGATATGATATGAGTGGTAAAGGAATTGGGACAAGACTGTTCTTAAGTTGGGCAATGAAGGAAAGGGAAAGATGGAGAAGGAAAGGAGAATGGAAGAGGAGGTGGTAATAACATTCGACAAGGCTTGATTTTCTTTCTTTTATTTTTAAAGAATCAATGAAACTTCATCTTTCAGGTGGGAGAAGGAGCTAATAGTAAAGGAAGAGAGATATAAGGGACACAGTGAGTTTGTTCAGAAGGGAGAGTTGCTAGTGGGAGGTCTGATGAAGGTAAGGAGGAGAAGATCCTTTTTTTTTTTTTTTTTTTTGTCTATAATAACTCTCCAAGTTGGCCGGGCATGGTGGCTTGCACCTGTAATCCCAACACTTTGGGAGGCCAAGGCAGGTGGATCACCTGAGCTCAGGAGTACAAGACCAGCCTGGCCAACATGGTGAAACCCCATCTCTACTAAAAATACAAAAATTAGCTGGGCATGGTGGCGGGCACCTGTAATCCCAGCTACTCGGGAGGCTGAGGCAGGAGAATCGCTTGAACCTAGGAGGCAGAGGTTGCAGTGAGCCAAGATCATGTCACTGCACTCCAGCCTGGGCAACAAGAGCAAAACTCCATCTCAAAAAATAATAATAATAATAACTCTCCAACTTAGTTCATGGTGCCCTAATTGTCTCAGTAATGTTTTCCAAGGAGAGCCCACGGACCAAAAGAAATACCTGAGTTCCATTTTATGGAACAACTTAGGAAGTACTTATGTCCTAATAACTCAATAGCCATTTGATAAAAAAAAAATGCACAAATTGAAAGGAAACATTTTTATTTCATTCTTCAAGGTTCACACTTGTTTACTAAAGGGATGTGTGTACCTATTGGGCCCTGAACAACTTCCTTAATATTGGAATTGTACATATCAGGCACTGCCACTCACATTTTCTATTCCATACACACTTGCTTTTAATCACAGCAACTACCGAAAAAAAATATGCAACTTTGCAAAGATACAGTATTATCCAAAGAATTGTAGCATGATCTAATGATGAAACTGTGAAACACCTGAGCTGGTAATTCACATAGCGTCTGTCAGATGTTGCATGTGGTTGGATTGCCTTCAAACATTTAAAATACCCCGTAGCATCCCTGTGAGTCTGCTGCAGCACTTTGGGGAGTCTCAGCACACAATTTGGGAATGACAGGGATAGAGGAAGAGAGATTGGATATAGGGCTTCCTAAGGTGAAGAGGAGGGATGTTTGAGCAGGCTCAGAAATAAGTATATCCAGGTCATCATTTGGTGGCTCTCCAACAGTTGCAGCCCTCAATTTACATTTGTAATTAGGATCTAAGCACCAGAAAGCTGTGCTAAGCAGATCCTGCACTGCATAGCCTACATAACTCAACACAATTTCAGGATTACCAGTTCTTACCACCCCAGCTTACCTGCAGGGTGTGAAAGTCCTCAGCTAATTTGTCCCATGATTCATTAACTAGGGGAAATCATTTAAGTGCACACTAGCTAAACATTGACCAGGGTCACCATTTAACCTTCAGGGGAAAATGACCCTCAACCATTTGCGTACAGCCAAATTGTCCCACAGGCTTCAGAAATGCCAACAACCTCCTCCTGAAATATGCCCTAGGGTTACTTGGCTCAGGGCCAAAAGAGGCCAAGAAAGTGTCAAAAGCCAGTGAAAGGGGGATATTGGTGGCTCACATCTGTAATCCCAACACTTTGAAAGGCCAAGGCACCGGGATCCTGGAGGCCAGGAGTTCAAGACCAGCTTGGGCAACATAGACCCCATCTATACAAAAAAAAAATTTATTTTAATTACCCAGATGTGGTGGCACACACCTATAGTCCCAGCTACTCAGAAGGCTGAGGCAGGAGAATCAACTGAGCCCAGGAGTTTGAGGTTACAATGAACCATGATCACCACTGTACTCTAGCCGGGGCAACAAAGACTCTACCTCTAAAAGAAGGGGTGGGAGTTTGGGGATGAAGGGAGTTGGTGGGAGGGGGATGCATGGCAGGGAGGAAGCACCAGGGAGGCAGATCCTGGGGTGGGATGAGCAAGACTGAGCACCCCCAAGTGACTATGAGTGAGCTGCCCAAGGGCCATGAGGACCACCAGGCTAACAAGAAGTGAGGTATACAATGCCCAGGCTGCAGTCTCTCCAGGACAACCCATTTACTTTCTGATCCATCAATTAAAGACATGCAGGGGAACTGGACAAAGTGCAGAGATGGTATCAAAGGGAAGGAATCAATCTTTGTGAAGAAACGTTAATAGAGCCAAAGTTCAGCCTAGAAAGAAGTCCATGCATAACTTACCATGCATACAAAGATTTTACACACACACACACACACACACACACACACACACACACACCATGTTTATTTCAGGAGAACAGTTTGGGGTGGGCATAAGAGAGGATTTCTGAAACACCGAAGTGAGGGATGCTGACATTTATTGAGTACTAGCTATTTTACAACGCTTACAGCAGATATTATTTCACAGTTGAGAAGAGCAGGCTTACAGTGTTTACTAATTTGTTCAAAGTCACACAGCAAGTAAACAGCAGCAGTGAATCTACCCAAGTCCCTAAAGCTGGATTCCTTCTCCTTCTCTTACAAAGATGCAGTAATATTATATGTGGTAAAATACACATAACATAAAATTTACCATCTTAACCATTTCTAAATATATAGTTCAGTAGTGTTAAATACATTCACATTGTTGTACAGTCTCCAGAACTCTTCCTCTTCCAAAACCAAAACTCTGTACATGTGAAATAATAACTCCCCGTTTCCTTCTCTTCCCAGCCTCTCACGACCCCTCTTCTACTGTCTCTCTGAATATAAGTAGAATCATATTTGTCTTTTTGTGAGTGTTTTATTTCACTTAGCACAATGGCTTCAAGTTTTATGCATGTTGTAGCATGTGTCAGAAGTGCCTTCATTTTTAGGGCTGAATAATATTCCACTGAATGTACTGACCACATTTTGTTTCTCCATTCATCTGTCAATAGTCCCTTTGTTTCCACCTTTTGGCTACTGTGAATAATGCTGCCATGAACATGGGTGTTCAAGTATCTCTTAGAGACTCTGCTTTCAACTCTTTGGGGTATACACTCAGAAGCAGAATTGCCGGATCACATAGTACGGTAATTCTACTTTTAATTTTTTTGAGGAACCACCATACTATTCCATAGCATTTTGCATTCCCACCAACAGCACACAAGGGTTCTAATTTCTCCACATCCTCTTAACCTTTCTTTTACACTGCTGCCCATAAGCAACCAAACAATGACATGGCTGATGCAAAAACCACACATCCCCAACCCAAACCTAGCCACAGGGAAACTGGCTTCAAGGCAGCTGCCCACCAACCCACAGCAAGATAGAGCTGATGCTTGAGAAAACAAGCCCTCCCTCTAATCCAGAAAGGCAGTCCAGGCAATGGCACCTGGGTCCTCACTGCTCGGAGGGGCTGCACGGACCCCTGAGACATTCCCCCGTATACAGGAGGTGCTTAACAGTAGCCCACACTCCACTTTCCCCAGGTATCTCAGGACGTCTCTCCTCCTGGTGCTCAGTTTATTTTCCACTGCTGACATTGCCAGTGACTACACTGAAAAGCTGTGTCAATCGCTTCTTTGTCTGAGAGAAGGGCATTTATCATTTGCTGTTCTAAATCTGAAAACATCATAACCAACCCGTGGGCGTTGGCTCACGTTACACTCTGTAATTTCAGTTAGTGAGTTAGTTAATGGGAAAGATGCATTAACATTCTGTTTGTGGTTTAAAATACATATTTACACAGTTTGACTTTTCATATCCCCAAACTTATAATTTATCCATCATTATGTTCCCTATTCTCTACTCTTGAATATTAACTGCCCTTATTTAGGTGATGAAAGATGGGGAGGGAGGCTGTGGTTGTTCCGTGCATATGGAAAGCTGATCAGCTCAGAGCAGAGTGGTGCACTCGTGCCCAGTGGTCAGGGAAGGGAAAGGCTCTGCCGAAATCTCTCTGAGTTAATGGGTTCATGCAGATCTGTCGCCTCCAAGCATAACAGACAAGGATGACTGAGCTGGAGTCTGCATCAAGTCTACCATTTTATGTCCAACGCCAGACAGAGCCATGATTCCGAGCCTGCATACCAAGAGCTCAGATTCCCCTCAAAGTGGTTGCGGAGGATCCCAGGACACTGGTAAACTTTCTACTTCATCTTCCTATGTGTTTTATTATAAAATGTCTTCATTTTTCACCAGTGCAGTTAACTTCCCCAACTCATTCTTAAGTCACATGTTTCTCTGTATTTCCATTAACAATCAAACAAAGGGAGGAAGTGTTGCACAGCAGAAAAGATGCAGGCTTTGGAGTCAGACAGCCCTGGATTCAGACCCCAGCTCTGCCATTTACCAGCTATAGGAACTTGAGTGATTCACTGAAATTCTCAGAGTCTCAGTGATTTCATCTGTCACAGGAGGTAGATGAAAGTGACCTCATGAACAATGGCCAGTGTTGGCATCATGTATCATGGCACTCTATTCATTACAACTAATTTGGTTCTGCTACAATCCTGTATAAAGAATGGCAAGAAAAGTGTCTTTTTCACCTCTAGCCTCAGTGTCTTGCTCAACGACTTGCATAGAGTAGGAACTTAATAAATGTTAGGTGTGTGTTGAATTAATCACAGGGACAGAATTGTCATACTCAAACTAATGAGAACAATTAGGAGGGCTTTGTCTAGAAAGAAAGTCAAAGACTGAGAAGGGATCCTAACAGAATCAGTAGAATCACAAAGAAGATAAATAAAGAGAAAACAATTGTTCATTCTAGAATATGGGAAGAAGAAGGAAATCTTGAAGCTTGAATGAAGTAATTTTAAGATGATGGAAGAATTATTTTATTAACCTTGTAGATTCATTGCCTCCAGAATCAGTACAAGCTAAAATAACCGATATATTTCAAAAAGGTTTAAGTAAACCCACCAACAACAAACCCATAAGGAACGGACTGGCCATTAACAAAAAAGGTAATTAAGAAGTAAGCTGGGTGCCCAACAGATTTCCCTTTTGAGAGCCTGAGTTTCCCTCCTGCCTGGCGTCCCATCCAGATATTGTGTGTCAGTTTCTAATTCTCATTTCTTTCCCTTGGGGCCTTCCTGTTTATTGGCAACCAATTAAATTCCCACTCTCAAAGTCTCAACATATATTTTCTCCAAAAAGTAGACAAATTTTAAGAGAACGCTCCTAGAGATAAATGAACCCCTCCTCAATAGAAAGAATGAAGCTTTGCTGGGACAAGGAAGATACTTTGGGGAGAGAAGGGAGAGCATTGCTCACTCAGCTCATTCCAGGGACAGAAGATGGTTACAGACAGAGCAGAAAGGAGCATCCTGTCCTCTCTGCTGTGACCATGACTCTCACCCAGCCTCGGCTAGATTACAGCAGTGATGGATCACTCTCTGCTCTGCCAGGTTTAGGTGCCACTGTTGGATAGTTCTGATGGTTAGAGTTCTTTTTGTGTGTCTGTAAGACTTTGTGTGTCTTGCTGTCACCCAGGCTGGAGTGCAGTGGTATAATCATGGCTCACTGCAGCCTCAACCTCTCGGTTCGAGTGCTACTCCCACCTGAGCCTCCCAAGTAGCTGGGACTACAGGTACACCATGTCCAGATAATTTTTGTTTGTTTGTTTGTTTGTTTTGTAGAGACAGGGTCTGCATGTTGCCCAGGCTGGTCTTGAACTCCCAGGCTCAAGCAATCCTTCCACTCTAGCCTCCCAAAGTGCTGGGATAATAGGTGTGAGCCACCACACTTGGCCAGTTAGAGTTCTTGCTATATTTTCAAGCACTGAGGAAATTAAAGTTTGTGTCACTGAGCAATGGAATAATGATTGCTGGTTTATCTTTTTCTTCCTTTTGGGCCCCTCTATTTGCAGTTCATTGGTCCTGTTTTTGGCCTACAGAGTAGGACAACAGACATGGATCCCTCTTCCACATGAAGCCCTTCCAATATTGAACACAGTACCTCTGGCATCCCCCTTGGCTCTTCATTCTCCAGGCTAAATTCCCATATCTCTCTACAGCTACATTGAGGACCTGGCTTTGAGGGACACCAATTACCCTCCCAAGATGATCCTGTATGACTAACCTTGCTGGGTAGATGGAAATTTTTGTCTCTCTTGGGATAATTACCAGCATAGGGTGTGGTATGCAAAAGCTTACACTATGCAGAAGTTATAGAGAACACAAAGGCATAAAATTAATGTCAGGGCTTCTAGGAACCTCAGAGATAACCCAGTCCCCACTCTGTTTGTAGAGAATCTGAAAGTCACAGAACAAGTAAGTGGCAAAACCTGGTCAGAAACCTTGGCCCTACAATTCCTAGGACAGAACAAACAGTTCTGCCCTACACTGCTTCCTTGGATGAAGACAGCTAGTACCTGACCTCTGTTTTCCCTGCTATAATGAGAATATCCCTGCGTAATTCCTCTACCTGACACTGGGGTACACTGGCATGCCACCCGCCCCACCAGGCAGATCTGAATGCCCGCCAATGCTGGGGATGATTTACAGGGCCTGTCTGGGAGATGATTTTCCAAGAAAACACTCCATATAATTGGCCTTTGGTATATCTCCTCAGTGGTGATTTATTTCTGTAGGACAAGCCAAAGAACTTCTCTCCCCACCTCTGCAAAGCCTCCGGTCCCTGGCCTCAAAGTTCAGCAAGTTTCTGGCCAGAGAATGTTCTTCCTCTCCACCCACTCAGCCTTTTTTTCTGTGGTTTGCAATCTCATTTGCTAAATATACTGAGATGCCCTGTACACAGCGGTCTGCAGTTCTAGAATGTGCCTGACTTCCTTTGGCTGGGAGCATCACTCATAAATCACTGTGCTAGCAGCTGCCATCCATTTATATCCATGACCTATCAGGACTGAAAGCTCAAGTTCTTCCATGGTGACGCCTTTTTCATTCGGGCCCCTCCACGAGAGTAAAACCCTCTCTCTCCCACACATAGACACATCAGTATTTAGCTGTGTGGTAGCCACAGAGAAGGGACTTGGTGAACACTTACCCAAGAGAGTGTGTAGAAATATTCAGAGTAACTTTAAACTTGGCCACTCACTTATGAGTGTTGAGTGACAATTGCATGCCTAAGCTAAACTTCTCTGAACACAAACCTGGATGATGAGTTTGATGAAGCACATTCTCAGTGGAGGAAACTAGGGCTTGTTGAAGAAATAAACAGTGAATTTTCCCAGTCTTGCAAACAGCTTCTGACATTTACCAGCCCACAGCTGCTTTTTACCAGCCCCATTGACACAGCCATTCCCCAGAAGTCCCTGAAGGATTTCCAGAGGTAAGACAATCCCAGAGAAGGAAAGGCAGAAAGTGTGGGTTGGTGAGAGTGAACTCTTTCCCAAAAGTTGGGAGGGGTGCTCCAGTTAAACTCACCCCACTTAGCAGGCCCCCCAGCAAGGAAGTGCTCTGAACTCAGGAAGTACCTGGGCTTTCCTGAGAATGGGGTAAGGCGCGGAACTAGAAAAAAATCAGAATGTGTTCACTGGTTCCCAGAAGAGAAATTTGGTTTTATGCATGTCAAGGGAGTCTTTAAACTTGAGAAGACTAAAAAATTGGGCAGCGGGGGGTGGTGCAGAAGAGTGAAGCATGAGAAGGAGGAGGTGGGAAGAGTCGGTGACTGATCCCCATTGCTGGGAACAGCTGCTGGGGCAGATGCTTGTGTTTTGTCAAATATTCCTCTGTCTGTAGAGGCTAACTGCAGGTGAAATCCTTCATGAGGAAGAGGACGGGGGTGCGAGTGTGAGGGAGAGGAGGGGAGGAAGCCAGGATCACTAGAATAGATGGCTATGTTTAGCTTACATGGAAACAAACACCTGAGGGCCAAGTCTTCCCTGCAGACCAGAAGGACTTTCCAGGCAGGACTGTCCTCCCTTGGCTGTCCCAGGCAGACCAACATCCCACAGCATTCTGCAGCAAGATGGTGGGAGACAGGAAAGAGACAGACTTTCCAAGGACACAGGGTCAGGGTAGGGCTTAGAGAAAGGAAAGTCACCATCCCTGTGAGGTAGGGACCAGGGGAAAGTAAAGCGACCCCTCCCTCTACCCCAGCCCCAGCCAGGCCATTCTTCAGGAGTGTGTGGGGTGAGCAGACTTGATCTTGGCTGGTGAAAGAGGCTTTCTCCTCCCAGCTGCTCCAGGGGACTATTGGAAAATACAGCGCAAGATTGCATTACCAATTTCTGTTGGCCTAACACAATGAAAACCTACATCTAATTTGCTGTCCACTATCCCCCAGGTCCCCTTCAGCATTTACTGCTTTCCAAATATCTTCCTCCCATTGAATATCTGTGTTTCGGATTATTTGTCCCCAGATGTATTAGGATGCATTTACTGCAGCTGAATCTCATCTAGTGATTTCCTGTCCATATGCCTGACAGCTCCAGGTCCCTTTATGTCACGTCTCTGTCATTGGTGGGGTTTGTAATACCTCTCCATTTAGGGGAAAATACAGATATAATTAGCATATTCTTTACAACCTTCTCTAGGTTATTAACAAGGATGCAGAGTATAACTGAAGCAAAAATCCCAGTGGCACCCCATGCCCTCTGAATCCCATCCCGCATCTCTCTCCAGTGCTGCAATAAAGTGGTCCATTCAGTCCACTGAAAGAGCTTGTGCTGAGTTCCTTCAGTCACGAAATAGGCAAAAGGACCCTTGGTCCAGTGTAATGAAGATGACATTGAGCAAGGACCTAAGAGAAGTAAATTCTAGTCCCACCCCTGCTATTAATGAGCAATGTGACCTTGAGTAAGCCACTTCTATAGTCACATGGCTAATTGTGAATAGGTTCACTGTTAGTCCTCATAAAAGATCAAACGAAGATATTAATAATTCTGATAATAATGTCTTAACAGTGGCTAATTTTTACTAACCTACTACTAAGTGCCAGATACTTTACATATATCATTTTTAACCTTCAACATAAACCTATGAAGTTAAGTTTCAAAGCCGCATTTGCCAACGAGAAAACTGAACCAAAAGAATTCAAAGGACTTGCCAAAGGTCACAATGACTGAAAACTGCGACTTGAACCGAATATCTTTCTGGTTTGAAAAAACATAATATGGCTGGGCACAGTGGCTCATGCCTATATTCCCAGCACTTTGGGAGGCCAAGATGGGCGGATCACCTGAGGTCAGGAATTCAAGACCAGCCTGGCCAACATGGTGAAACCCTGTCTCTACAAAAAAAAAAAAAAAAAAAAAAAAAAAATTAGCTGGGTGCAGTGGCACATACCTGTAACCCCCCAGCTACTTGGGAGGCTGAGGCAGGAGAATTGCTTGAACTTGGGAGGCAGAGGTTGTGGTAAGCCAAGATCACACCACTGCACTCCAGCCTGGGTGACAGAGCAAGACTCCGTCTCAAAAAAAAAAAGAAAAGAAAAGAAAAAACATAATATTCCTGCTGAGCCAAGTCCCTTGGATACTAAGGAAGAGGTGGTATCTCAGTTAATGGCTTCTTCTCCATCAAATTGTTGTCCCTTTCCCTAGCCACTTGTCCACACGGTCTTCCTCAGTTCATGAATGTTGCTCAGGAGCCCAAAACCCTCTGCTAGAAAGAAAGACTCAAGTACCCTGAAAGGTTCACCACCAAGCTTCATATTTAAGTAAGTAGGTGCTACCAGGAAGGGTTCATGGTCAAATGAGCTTGGGAAACACATGGTTAAACAAGGTTCAACCAACTTCTTCCCCACAAGATGCACTAGAGCCTTTTTTTTTTTTTTTTTTTTTTTTTGAGATGCAGTCTAGCTCTGTTGCCCAGGCTAGAGTGCAATGGCGCGATCTCAGCTCACTGACAACCTTCGCCTGTCGGGTTCAAGTGATTCTCCTGCCTCAACCTCCTGAGTAGCTGGAATTACAGGCCCGCGCCACCACATCTGGCTAATTTTTTTTGTTTTGTTAGTAGAGACGGGGTTTCACCATGTTGGCCAGGCTGGTCTCGAACTCCTGACCTCAGGTGATCCACCCACCTTGGCCTCCCAAAGTGCTGGAATTAGAGGCGTGAGCCACCGCACCCAGCCATGAAGTGATTTTATTTTATACCTATGTTATAAAATTATTTAGGTATGGTGAGGCCAACAGATCAGGAAATGACTGCCATTGAAAACACAGCTTACTCTAGTTCCCAAGAGGAGGGGGCATGCCATGTTACACAGGGCCGCACACGGAAGCATCTGGGTAGGCGACAAGGCAGAAGGAGGGAGCAAAGTCTTGATTGTGGTGGTTCTGAGAAGAGATGGGCCAGGCAAGGTAAGCAGAAGTGGGATTGGCTGTCTTGACTGGTCCTGGGATGATTAGGGCAGAGGAATACTGTCTCCTAGAGTGTAAGAGCCAGAGAGAGGAAGTGGTTCACAGTAGGGGCTCTGGATTTGTTCCTTTGCATATGAAAGGCACACCTCTAAGTGAGTCATTTGCAATCTCTAAGAATTGGCTAGCCCTGGGAGGGACAGTCTTTCCCTGGTTAGCCCAGCCCCAGATGTCAGTTTATCAAAAGCACAGGAAACAAGCAAATGTAGTCAATGCAATCTAGGTCATGTTGCCATGCATACACTGAATCCCTGCTTCTAATTGTTGCTCAGTACTCCAAGGCATCTACCACATTCTACCTTCCAAAATCCCAGAATTTCCTTCAACTCAAAGCTGGCTTCAACTTTCTACCACTACAAATAATACATTAATGAAAATCTTCCTATGAACCTCCTTATGGACCTATGCAAGAATTTCATTTGGATATTTATCTTAGAGTGGACTTGCTGGGCACAGGATATGAGTATATTAATTCAGCTCAATGAAGCCAGCTTGTACTCCAGAATTACTGTAATTCTACCAGTAGGGCATGAGGGTTCCTATAACCCCACATCCCACTAACGTTTGCCATTACCTGGTTTTTCAATTATCCCAGCCTAATGGGTACAAGGTGATCATTTATTCTTATATTAATTTACATTTCTCTGATTTCTCCGAAGTCTGATCTCATTCAGCTTTGTTTCTTGTAACCACTCAATACAGGTTTCTAAGCCAATTCTCAGTGAGCAATAAACATCTAATGGAAAATGCTACACATATTTCCTTTGAGTCACAGGTACAAAGGCTGCCTAGTTCTGGCTCCTCCCACCAGAAACCCACAGGCAAAAGCACTAACTACAACAGGTACAAATAAATCTGTTTCCTGATTTTGTGGATGATGCAACCATTTAGAAGACAAACCTTGCCATGTTGGACAGCTCACCCCAAAGTGACAGGCAGGGAAACCAAGGCTGAGGCAAGGGTACAATTCAAATATCATACTTTCTAGGTCAACTTTACAGTCATCCCTTGATAGACAAGGGGAATTGGCTTGAGGGCCCCTTGCATATACACAGATCCACGCATAGTCAAGTCCCACAGTTGGCCCTATGGAATCTACACATATGAAAAGTTGGTGTTCCATATACATGGGTTTAGCATCCCGAGAATTTCGATTTTTGATCTTCATTTGGTTGAAAAAAAATCCTCAGGTAGGTGAATCTGTGCAGTCCAAAACCTGTGTTGTTTGAGAGTCAACTGTAGTTAGAGGCTGAAGGATGAGGATTTGGAATTGCAAAGAACTACCTCCTACCCAAGCTTCTTGGTTCTATAGCACTGAAATCTTAAAAGAAGAAGAGATATTGTCTACTAAATGTGAGCCAATCAAAGCAGAAATCTATACAACAAAGTAAGGGATAGTGTTTAATGTATGTATTACATAACATGCATATATAGCTATATAGTAAGTATATAAACATATAATGTGCTCATCTGATAAGCATGTATGTGTGTATACATACATGTTTTATATACATGTGTGTTTCTATAATTTTTCTCCCTGTCAAATAAACTACAAACTACTTTATAAGTTTTACTCAGTTTAGTCCCTGTTTTCAGATCCAGAAGAGCAGAATACCACTTGTATAGATGAACTTTCTTTCATCTCATCTTAGGCAATTAGTAGGATTAAAAAGAAAGCAAAAACCTAAAACATTAATACAAATAAACATGTTACATAAAACATATGTCATCCTAAACACAATCTGTGGCTATATCTGATTTTATATAAATATATACACCATAGGCAATCCAATAGTGTTACTTTTATTTATTTTTGAGATGGAGTCTCACTCTGTCACCCAGGTTGGAGTGCAGTGGTGTGATCATGGCTCACTGCAGCCTCAACCTCCCCAGGCTCAGCCTCCTGAGCAGCTGGGACTACAGGAACAACCACACCCAGCTAATTTTTGTATTTTTTGTAGATAGGATTTTGCATTGTTGCCCAGGCTTTTCTTGAACTCCTGGGCTCAAACAATCCTCCCACCTTGGCCTCCCAAAGTGCTGGGATTACAGGCATGAGTCACCGCATCCTGCCAGATACTTTTATTGGAAAAAAGAACAAGTGGTAAGTGTGACTACTACTAACTAAAAGCCAATACAAAATCTGATGCTGAATGCACTGGGAAACATAAAGGTGTCACCAGGGCCATTCCAGATATTTCTCTCACAACTTTATTTTCTTCTCTGCCTGCAATAAGGAAGTCTTTAGTGAAAGCGCTGAACACAAACTGTCTGTTACAGCCGCGCTTCCCACCAAGGGCTCTTGGATGGAGGTGTCAAGGTGTGAAGACACAGCCCACCTTGAGAGGAGAGACTGCTGACCTGCTAACTGAAAATATAAGCAAGCCCTGACATGCCACAGGCTGTCGGAAGAGAAATTTGCTTTTGAGTACACAGCCTATTCCACTCTCTGACTTACATAGATGGGACAAATGGTGCCCTGGGCACACTCATCCACACATCAGCATGAATTAGCTAGTAAATCACAATTGCAGTAGCTAATAACAGCCATAAAGCCTTTTGAATGTTACAAGGTGTTTATAATGGGCAACTCACTATGATTTATATAAAAAACATGAGTCAGCTTCTGAGACAAAGCTGATATGTGGACAGTGGCCTTGTGGTGTGACCTCTAGCAAGCATCCAAATAAATTGCAGAATTGCAGAATTTCCTTCTGGTCCAAGGCTGGCCACTGTCTCATACACATATTTTCAGAATAATACTTGGTAAGAGAACTGAGTGCTGGTGCATTGGGTCTTCCCTGGTAATTGGCCATGGGGAAGAAGGTGACTGTCTCAGTATAGCTCAGTGTAGTAGAAGATGCTTAATACTAAGGGATAGTATAGGACCATCCCTAAGTTTGGCCCCATGGGGTAAACAGAAGGGAGATGAGATACATTCCTTGCCCTCTCACTTGGGAAAGCAAGATGGATATATTCAAATATTAGAAAATGTAATATGGTTTAAAGATGTAGTTAAAGGAAAGCTCTGGGGTCTGGGAATTCTGAAAGGGGGCTTCATAGAGGACAGAATCTGAGTTGGGCACCGAAGGATTGATGAAAGAAGGTAGGATGTATATTCCCTAGAAGGTAGATGAGTGAGTGAAGAGATTAGGCAAACAATAATGAAGGCATATCTATTTTGAAGGGAAGGGAGAAGGAGGAGGAAGAAGAACTTGAGACATACACTAATCTAGTTAAACTGAAAAATACACTGAAGAACAGTGGGAAATGAGGCCAAGAATCGCAAAACAAAACTTAGAGCTGGCAGCAAATGACCACGGATACCCCAGACAGAAGACTCTGTGCTATGAAGTTCACCAAATTCCTGGCAGGTAAGGACCAACCCACCTAAAAAGACTGGCAAGATGAAGGCAGGTCTCTTCCCTTACTCCTAACTGTTATAAAAGCTGACACGAAATGACTTATCCAGAGCATTCTTTTTAAGGACAAAAAATCCATCTCCATCATTATCAGATGATTCTAGACTACAGCCATGGTCTAGCTTCTGATGTCCTGGGAGGAAATAATTTCATTACTTTTCCTTATTTTCTTGTTTCTTTTCCATACTTCTTAGGCCTTTCCCTTTAGTTTAAGTATTTTGATGTAAGGACTTTCTTTTTATAACAGGATGTTGGTCTCCTGATGTCCATCTAATTTGGGGCTCCAAGCCTTTTTCCAAACTGCTTCCAACTCAATGGGACTTTATTGTTGAAAGCCACATAGGGCTCTTCATACAAGGACTTCCATACATCTGAAGAGACCCACTCCCCACTCCTCCTGGCTGGGCTGTGTTTTCTCTGAGGAGCCCACGTGGTCAGCCTGGAGGGAGGCAGATGACATGCATACTGCCCATCCACCCAGAAGTGTGCAAAATTGCACACCCAACTCTAGATCATTCTTCCCTCCACAGTCAGATCAAACAGCAATCTAAAAAGCCCTTTGAAGAATTCTGTTCATTCAATTCTAATAGAATGTGACAATAAAAAGGGAATAAGAGTACTATAAGGCACAAAGGTCAAATTATTTAAAATATTCAGTCTATAACATCTGTAGACTTCATCAGGCACACAAAGGAGAAAAAATTTGTAGGCACCCAAGCAACTGTAGAAGAGGTCAGCGTAGTGAGACAGAGGAAAGACTTGAGTCCATCTTCCCTACAAAGTGCTCCCTGCGAAGGCTAAGGCTGTTTTAGTTCCTTTTCTACCCAAATCCTTCCAAGGACCCTGATAAACAAAGTAAATATAAGATGGATGAATGAGTGGGAAGAAGAATGGAAAAACTGAGGCTTGGTGTTAATGGGTAGAAACTAGCCAACGGGTGAGAAGGAAGAGAAGGAAGACCTTCCAAAAAGAATCACCTGAAATCCCTTTTTTTTTTTTTTTTTTTTTTTTTTGAGACAGAATCTCGCTCTGTCGCCCAGGCTGGAGTGCATGGTGCAATCTCGGCTCACTGCAAGCTCTGCCTCCTGGGTTCATGCCATTCTCCTGCCTCAGCCTCCCAAGTAGCTGGGGCTATAAGCACCTACCACCATGCCTGGCTAATTTTTTTGTATTTTTAGTAGAGACGGGGTTTCACTGTGTTAGCCAGGATGGTCTCGATCTCCTGACCTCATGATCCGCCCGTCTCAGCCTTCCAAAGTGCTGGGATTACAGGCATGAGCCACCACACCCAGCCCTGAAATTCCTTTTAAGCTGTTTGGTGGAATGCAAAGAGAGGGAGATGCCTCTATGTATTAATTCCCTCATCTTCTTGATAAATATCCTAAATCACCTCATCTTGGTTTTCCTCCTTCCAGTAATAACAGGCCCAGTAATTTTCTCAAAAGCTGGGAATTTCTGGTGCTGCCCTTCCATTATGGAATGTCTGTGCTTAAATAGCTGAAGGTCACCTGTGTGAACAAGTGTTCAAGAGTTAATATTGGCCGGGAGCCATGTCTGTAATCCCAGCCCTTTGGGAGGCCAAGACGGGTGGATCACGAGGTCAGGAGATCGAGACCATCCTGGCTACCACAGTGAAAACCCGTCTCTACTAAAAATACAAAAAATTAGCCGGCCTGGTGGTGGGCGCCAAGTAGCTGTAGTCCCAGCTACTTGGAAGGCTGAGGCAGGAGAATAGCGTGAACCCGGGAGGTGGAGCTTGCAGTGAGCCAAGATCACGCCACTGGAATCCAGCCTGGGCAACAGAGCTAGACTCCGTCACAAAAAAAAAAAAAAAAAGAAAGTTAATAGTGCAGTTAGGGGTAGGAAAGAGAATACAAGTTGAATATATCCAGGCCAAGTATACCAGAGGGTATGGCCTGAGAAATGACCTAAACCATCTTCTTTCATAGCTTGAGAATACTAATGGTGGGCTTGGGATATTTCATTTTCATAGATGGCCTGAAAATACCCCAATCTTGAGGCTTCATGTATGTCACCTTCCAGCTAAACCTCTGGGTGACAATGTTGTCGCTGCTTGGCAAAGCTAAAAAGTACCCCATTTCCTGAAAAGCACAGGATCTTGAGCAGCTTCTTCTGCCCTCATCACTTCAAATTATTTTTAAGGATCCAGTAGAATTCATCCTAATTTTGAAACTCAAATGATGAGATCATAAATAAATGGTGACCTCCCAGAAAACACTGAGAAACTATGACCTCGGAAACTCTACTTCCTTCCTTCTAGCCTGATCATGTCCCTGATAGAGAAGTGATCTGTCTCAGTTGATCTGTCTCAGTTCATTTTAAAAATATGAATATTTTTCCTTCCCAGTGGTCATGGATAGCATAAATTGCCATTAGCCATGACAAAGACAGATAACCTGCCCTACAGGAGAGAGATAGCAGAAAGGCTGAATTCATTGTCATTTTCCTATAGCTTGAAGATTTCCAGCTGTCTCTAGTGCATCCAAAATTTCAGCCCTCTAGAAAGCTTGTTTTGAATAAAAGTGAAGCAAAATATACTTTTTCTCTTAAAAGACTGTCTGGTCGCCATCATCTCTAAGCAGGAGGATGGTGCCTGGCTCTGAAGCTCAAGCGTGGTCAACAGAACCAGGACATGAATATGTCATCTCTATTTCTCCTTTCCTTCCTGGCCCTGGTCCTGCATCCTCAGCCTATGATTTGGGATGGGAACTCCTGGCCCTGGGGCATCTTCTGCCGTGTATATAAAACAAAGAACTGGTGGTTTGAAGATGAGAGCTGTGGCAAGCTAGACATATAGGACAAACATTATTTCAAGGCCATGTCCCTGACTCCCAGAAGTGTGGAGAAGTTCAGGTAACATGGAGCACAAAGTAAAGTAAACCCTGGTCCCAAACCAGGTCAAGTCAACATCATCTTCATCAGGTAGATTCAGGAACTTTTGGAGGCTAACCATGTTCTTTCTATTCCTGGCTGTAAATGCAACATATTTGTTTGTTGTCTGCCTGGCCCTTGAAAGAGCTGCCATTTCCATTTTACGCTTCCTGAGGGAAATTTAGGGACCTGGCGTTGGTTGATGACTCTGACTCTCCTTTCCTGAATCATGTCATCTCCTCCTGAGCCCTGAAATCCCCAGAATGGCCAGGTTAGAGATCATGTAACAACACAGCACTGGGCCAAGAGGAGGCCCAAGTTCGAATCTCACTTTCACTGTTGTCTGGAATTGTCAGTGAATCCCATGACCCCTCCACCTTAGTGCTCTTTATTTGTAAAATAAGGCACCACCTCATCTGTCTTATCCTCTCATGAGGATCAAATGAGATCATGTGCGTGACAATGCTTCCCACTCTCTATCTTCACATTCAGGACGCTTACATGAAGATAATTACAAAATATGCAGAAAAATAAAAAGGCAAAAAGGAAGAAAGAGAAAGAGAGAGGAGAAGATACAAAGTTGTTAAGTCTTTTTTTTTTTTGAGACGGAGTCTCGCTGTGTCGCCCAGGCTGTAGTGCGGTGGCACAGCGGTCTCCGCTCACTGCAAGCTCCGCCTCCCAGGTTCATGCCATTCTCCTGCCTCAGCCTCCCAAATAGCTGGGACTACAGGCACCTGCCACCACGTCCAGCTAATTTTTTGTATTTTTAGTAGAGACGAGGTTTCACCATGTTAGTCAGGATGGTCTTGATCTCCTGACCTCGTGACCCACCCACCTCAGCCTCCGAAAGTGCTGGGATTACAGTCACGAGCCACCATGCCCAGCCCAAAGTTATTAAATCTTTATTGGGCACGAAGCCCTGGAATAAGTGCTTTACAGTATATTCATTATTTCCTTTAATCCCTTAATCCAGCAACACTTTCAGGTATTTATTTTTATTAATCTCATTTTAAAGATGAGGTAACTAAGGCAGGCACTCATTTACTCAAAATCCCATAGCCGGCCGGGCGCGGTGGCTCACGCTTGTAATCCCAGCACTTTGGGAGGCCGAGGCGGGCGGATCACGAGGTCAGGAGATCGAGACCACGGTGAAACCCCGTCTCTACTAAAAATACAAAAAAATCAGCCGGGCGTGGTGGCGGGCGTCTGTAGTCCCAGCTACTTGGAGAGGCTGAGGCAGGAGAATGGCGTGAACCCGGGAGGCGGAGCTTGCAGTGAGCCGAGATTGTGCCACTGCACTCCAGCCTGGGCGACAGAGCGAGACTCCGTCTCAAAAAAAAAAAAAAAAAAAAAAATCCCATAGCCAATGGGAGAGTGGGGATTTGAATCCAGGTTGAACCCTAAAATCTGGGTTCTTCAGTGTACCACCACAGTAGGCCAGATACTGGACCCCTACCTGACCAAGATGCCAGCTGAGGGACTGTGCACCATCCAGGTCACAAAACCACAGGGAGACCCTCAGAGTCCATCTGCATCAGTGCACCCATTTTACAGATGAGCAATCTGAGCCCTAGAGGACAAACTAGACTTGTCCAAGGGTTCACAGTAGCTGACTATTGCAATGGGGCCAAAACATGAGTGCTCAGTATGGTAGATGCTGGCTCAATGTTCACCAAGTACACTGACTTTTGTTTTGAAGCACTCATTTGAGCTGCTGTATTAGTTTTCCAGGCCTGAAATACAAAATATCATTGATTGGACGGCTTAAATAACAGACCTTTCTTTTCTTATAGTTCTGGAGGCTGGAAGTCCAAGATCAAGGTGCCTGCAGGGCTGGTTTCTCCTGAGACCTCACTCCTTGGCTTGCACAGGGCAACTCTCTTGCTGCCTCTTTACTTGGTCATCTCTCTGTGCATGGGCACCCCTGATGTCTCTTTGCGTGTCCTAATCTCCTCTTCTTATAAGGGCAACAGCCAGATGGATTAGGGCCCACCTTAACAGTCTCATTTTAACTAAATTATCTCTTTAAAGGCTCTCTACTTCCAAACGCAGTCACAATCTGAGGTGAGGGCATCAACATACGAGTTTGGGGGGGACACAGGTCAGTGCACAATGTCCGCATTTCCTGGGCTCTTTTGCAGTTATGAATGTTCACATGCCTGAGTTTTGGCCAATGGGCAGAAGTGATGTGTGCCACCCAAAAACCCAGACTGTGAATCCTCCTGATCAATCCTCCATGTTCTCATGCTTGCTCCATCCATGGGCTGAACCAAGGAAGGACTCAAGGCCCAAGAAAAATGCAGAGCCACTGCATGGAAGAAGCCTAGGTCCCTGGACACTCCTCACTCTCCATCAAGGAGTTATCGGTGCATGGAGACTGACTAAACCACCAGGATCTGGGACTGTTTGTTACAGCAGTTAGTTTCCCCTGACTAATACATGTAGCTCCTCAACCAATATTCTTTCCACAACACATCAAGGGTCAATGAATTTCACCTAGGAGGAAAAAAACATGACAGGCTGACACCAGCTCCAAAGTCAATGAACAATTCAAGTGGGCTGCAAACATGATAGGAAAATCTACTTCCCTTCTTGGGGTTCCAGGCATTTTAGTGAGCATGGTCCCCCAGAACCTCCTCTGACTTACAGTCTCCCATGGGTCTCTGGTTCCTCCTCCCTATATAAGCTAATAACTGGGAGGGGGATGGAAGCTGTAGATGATAATGGTCCCTTTCTTATTTAAACAGGCCATTTTTCTTCCCAATAAATGCAATTTTTGTCAGCTCAAATATCCCCCTTTGATAGAAACCTGAAAATAATTAGCCTTAATAGCTCTGCTGTGAATAATGCTGCACAAGAAGGAGGTAGATGTTAATAGGAACCTTCCACTCCAAAGCTAAGTCACCCTCTCAGCCTCCCAGCCTCCAAAAAACAAATGTAACAAGAAAAAGATTATAGGTTTAGTGCTACTTGGGAAGAAATGTATATTTGGAATAAATGCATGAAATCCTTTAAAAACAGCACATGCTGAAAACTTCATATTTAGTTTGATTTGCTTTCCAAATCACACAGACTGCACAGTTACATACAATCTTTAAACAAGTATAACCCCTGAGAAGTGTGGATAGATTTAAGAGAAATAAAAGCAAGATCAGCCTGCTTGTAATCTTCTTTTCTCTTTTTTTGCTCCCCAAAGCTGCATTAAATTGGTTATTGAGAACAATAACATATTTGTGCTTTTATAGGTAGAATGATTGGTATTATGCAAAGATTTGGCTAACAGTCTAAAGGCACATTCACACTGATCAAGACTGCGTGCCACTAATAATTTTCGGGATGCTCTAGGGAACCCGTAATTCCCTAGGACTACAACTTAGCAGGTCAATGCATGCTTTGTACAGAATCTAAGCCTTGCTTCTAGAACCATACCCACCAATGAGACTCTAGGAAACTCATTTCCAAAGAAGGTCTTGGAAATGTTAAGTGTTCCTTTTGACCTACATTCTCTCTAGCCTGGGTAGGTGCAATGACTCAGCCAGGATAGGCTGCCAACTTGAAAAATGGCACCCTGGAATCCTTAGAGCCTAAAACTGCTTGTGTGCCCACACCTTGTGACCCAATAAGCCCAGCCATGAAAAATTATCCTAAGGAGGTAATTTAAAGGAAACACGCACACACACACACACATACCCCACACACAGATACAACTAGCAGTATTTCATACATAAGGTTAAAATCCAGGAACGGTGGGAAAACGTTTGGTAACTGATAGCACTGAGATCAACTTGATAGAGAATTATACAGTCCATAGAAAGAATATATTTGAGGAATACAAAATAAGTAATAAAAATTTTAAGTAAAAAGTAAAACATTAAACACATCAAGAACACATTTAGAAAAGGATTTCTGAACACATTTAGAAAAGGATTTCTAAACACATTTAGAAAAGGATACAGTTTGGAAGGGAGCACACATATTCCCTATATGTGTCATAGAGTCACATATAGGGAATAGAGTTGAATGATTTTCTTTGTTAATTTCCCTTAATGAAACCATAACATTGTCAAAAAATATAAAAACAAAACAAAACAAAACAAAATGAAGTGGTTCCTTGGTCTTTTCATCTTTCTTAACCACACATATGTCTGTGCCCTGAGATTCAAAATCTAGGCTCAAATAGAATGTACAACTTTCATTTCAGGAAATTCAGGAATTCCCTGCTAAGGAGGTTTGTGGGGGGTGGTAAGATTTGGTTGCATGGACAAACACAATCAGACCACTGCCAGACTGGCTGTTTCATCTGTGATGCCGGAAACACCAGCTGTTTCTATGCATCTGGAAACATGGAGGCTGGAAGGCCTACTTCAAGACTATTCCACAGAAAGGTTTGCAGATGCATTCACACACAGTGGCAGCAGAAATACTCAAAGACCTTAGGCTGTGATAAAGAGCAGCTTACAAAGATAAGTCACCTTCACTATGAATGGGAAAGCCAAAGGCAAGAAGGAACAGTGTTGCACACCTCCCTTTCATCTCTGGAAATAGCAAAGTAGCAGTGGCCACCAGGATACTCCCATTCCCCCTGAACCAAATATGTCCTTCTGCCATTCTCCCATGCTTGTGCCTTCAAGAGGTGAGAGAGACAAGGAGCTCCATGTTCATTTTTCATGATGTTTACACTGATCTCTGGCTAAGTGGTTAAACTTTTCTTGGGGCCAACCTAGAGTCATCATAAAATATCACTACTAGAAGGACATGAAGGTCTAGACTAAAATACTTTTTTTTTTTAATTAAAGGCTGTTTTTAAAAAGAATTGTTTCCCTTTACTGAGCAACTACTATGTGCCAACCACTGGTATCAGATGTTTCTTATCTATCATCACTGCAGAACTGTCTGCCAGGCATTATTATCCTCTGTGACATAGATTGGAGAAGTTGGAAAAATGGAGCGACTTGCCCAAGGTCACACCCCTTTAAGTGGTGGAAAGGGATTAGAGCCCAAATCTCTGGACTCCCTGTCGAGGGCCCTCAACACAAACTATCTTGCCTCTTCAATATACTCAGAGGGACTCAGCTTGGACTGCTCTTGTGCAGGGGCTATAATTAGTTGTCTGGTCCCAGTTGCTTGCAGGGTAAACAACGTCTGATAAACCCACAATGCTGTAAGTATTTATTACATTGCGACCCAGCTGCCAACTGTCTAACCATTTTAATAAAAAGCTATTTTCTAAGGTTTATGTTTTATTGCGTGTATGACTCCCTTATTGGTTAGCATTTTGGAGTTGTGGAAAAGGTTATGAATTTAGAAACTGGCTGCATTCATATCATATTTAAAACTTAATGCTATTTTATTAAAGACATATGGGCCTCCAAAGTACACATATTAAATGTCATGTAAGAAAAGTAGCAGTTTAAATCATGGTCAAATTCATTTTTGACGTGACTCCTGAGGCTTCCCAAGATCTGAACTATTTCTTTGTAAATCTGGCAGTTTAACCACACTCATAAATCACTTTCAAAGCATATTATTTCTTAATTTCACTGCATTAGAGAGCGTTTGGCCTACACAGTGAACTGTTTGTAGCAGTTATGTGAACAAAGTTGCACATTTAGTCACATAATGTGCAAAGGAAGAGGGGAGGGAAAGCAAAGAAGGAAAAGCTTTTTATTCTTTATTCCGTTTACTTGCCCTGTTCATTTTTACCTAAGCAAACACAATTCGTATTTTCAGCTTAGGCCTCTGGCGTCTAAAAGTGTAGAGGCTGCAAGTTGGTATTGAGGCTTTTCTGAACACAAAGAAGAAAAAAATATTTTGTAATCTAATCTTCTCCAAAACATCCCATGACTAAAAATTAGAATGAGTACAGAAGTTAGAACCTCTCTTTCTCTTTTTCTAGCATTAAACTGAACAGATTTTTTTTAGTTTCATAATACAGTACTTGGCTGTTTTCTAATTGTCTAAAGAGACAATATCTCAATCTTGGGTTTCAAAACCCTTCTGATGATGGGATAATATTCTTTGGACATGTGTAACAAGCTCCCAAATTTCATTCCCCAGTTTTTTCATTTCACTCTGGGGGCAGAGGGGCCTGATTCCAATGACAAATTCTAGGATCTAAACATCAGCCTTGATTTCCAGATTCGCCAAGGGAATTAGAGGAGGATTAAGAGAGTTGAGTGCGAGGTCACTCAAATGAAAGAGCTTAAGGGCTCACTTCTGCACCAGGCATCCTTTCCCGCATTGGTCCTGTGTGGAGACCTCTCTGCTCCACAGCTGTCCAGAGGGCAGCTGCACCTTCATGCTCCTGGCTCCATCAGTGGCAAGGAGCCTCCTGTCCCCCACACCATGCTTACTCCTCTCGTGCCTTCACCTGCCCTACTGCTTCCCTCTACCATTCCCACAAGAACAAAAGGGTCTCGTGCGGTGGCTGAGGAGATGACCAAGCTCAGGAGCCTGGACCTCCCCAGGATGAACGTGAGGTCTTCTTTCCCCTCTCACATTCCTTTGTTTTACGTGTTTTACTCTCACTAGGAAGTAGATGTCTCAGAAGAGCAGGAGAAGTATTTCATTTAAGGATAAATTCCAGAAAACTCAGTTAAGCCACCAGAAATAGAGGGGCAATGCCCCCTGCTGTGGACTGAATGCATACCCCCAAATTCACACGTTCAAGCTCTAGCCTGCAATGGGACTCTACCTGGAGACAATATCTTTAGGAGGTAATTAAGGTTAAATGAGACCCTAATCCAATAGGACTGTGGTTTCATCAGAAGACGGAGAGATCTCCTTCTCTTTCTTCATTTTCTCCACCATGAGTGGAGGGTGCAGTGAGAAGGTGGGCATCTACAAGCCAGGAAGAGAGCCCACACATGAACCCAACCATGCTGGCACCCTGACCTTGAACTTCTGGACTTCAGCACTGCAAGAAAATGCATTTCAGTTGTTTAAACCACCTAGTCAATGGCATTTTGTTATGGTATCCCAAGCTGACTAAGGTACCTGCTCCCCAGCATCTCAAGCCAAAATTACCTTCCTCACATTTACCCACACATCTTGGTGACACAACAATGCCACAAAAAGAGTCCTTGAAAGTTGAAATTACATGACTAAGAACACTAGCTGCTCCTGATGCTTTAAACCAGAGCCTGCATTAGCTCCTGCCACAGATTATCTCATTTAATCCCCCAACAGACTTGGAAGGCATTACATTCCCTGTTTTAATAAGGCAACTAATAACAGGAGGTAGAAGTCCAGCCTTTAATCCAAACCTAAACATTACCCTGAAACTTGGAGTGGGCCTAGTCCCCAAATGGAGCAGCAAATCCAACAACAGCTCATGAACAAATTAAGAATCGCAGGTTTTCCATGGAACTCAACAGCCACAATAAATTCAGACTTAAAACCTCCCCACAAAAACAGCTGGAGGCAACTCCTTAAATTGTGTTGAGAACAAAAGTAAAGGCTGGGGAATGGGGGAGGAGTGAATAAAAATGGGCCAAACAAAATATGGGACAGGTCACCGAGCCAGATAGCCTCTGTGACGATTCAAAATGCTCAACAAAAAAAGAAGAGGTGACTCACTTCTAAATTTCACTCAAGAGTTAAAAGCAGCATAAAGTAGAAGCCCCACTACAAATCCCCCACTTCAAAAAAGAAAAAAAAAAGACAGCTTTGGAGCCTAGACAGAGTATTAGTTCATTGTTGAAAAGAAATAATGAGTTCTAATTCAGGTAATGTAGCTCAAAATTTACTGCCATATTTTAAAATGCACATGAAAAATAAAATTATCCTAAAATGTCCTTGGTGAAAAGGCTGCATATAATTGCTATCACTGACAATGGCGTTGAACTTAGCTAAATTAACATCAAAGGAAGTCCCAATTACAGAGCATCTGTGCGTTATTGATGGTGCCCTGTCTGTTCATCTAAGACACTCTACTGTAAGGAGCAGAAAAGCAAATAGAAGGGCTAATTGTAGCACCAGCCTTCAGCGACCCCAAGGGCAGGCCTTCCCTATCATGCTTGTGAAATGGCACTTCTGCTGGTCAGAGTGACAAAGAAGATGCATTTGGAATCTGAGTATGTATACAGGCCCCAGAAGGAAGCTATGGTGACCACAGGTGGGCAAAACAACTTCTAGGCAAAAACACACCTCCCAGAGGGTTGTAACAAACTCTCAAGCCAGATCCAACAGCTGTCCAGGAACTTGGATGTTCTAGAGGTGTTGGTGAGGAGAAACAGGCTCTCTGGGGAAACAGGAAAGAAGGATGTTCTCTTTGCTTCTCAATGGACCATTTGGGATAAAAGGCAGAGATAATTTCTTTTGAAATGAGAAGCCCCTCTCTTGTGAGCATCTGGCCCCTCACTGAGTCTGCAGGGTGGTGGAAGGGGGTGCCATTACTTGCGTGCTACTGCATGCTGGTACTTGCCTAGGCATACCTGTTTAACGCTCCTCCAAAGGGTACCCTGAAAGTACCTATCAGCCGCATTCAGACAATCATCACATTTTTCTTCCAAACGTTGTGAAGACTTTTAACTCTGTTCAGGTTGGACACCCTAAGGCAGCGGTCTCCAACACCAACCCCAGGGCTACAGACACGTACTGGTCTGTGGTCTGTTAGGTACAAGGCCACGCAGCAGGAGGTGAGCGGCTGGTGAGCGAGCATTACTGCCTGGGCTCTGCCTCCTGTCAGATCAGTGGTGGCATCAGATTCTCATAGGAGCTTGAAACCTATTGTGAACTGTGCATGTGAGGGATCTAGGTTGTAGGCTCCTTATGAGAATCTAATGATCTGAGGTGGAGCAGTTTCATCCAGAAATCATCCCCCACCCCCATCCCCAGTCTGTGGAATAATTGTCTTCCACAAAACTAGTCCCTGGTGCCAGAAATGTTGGTGACTGCTGCCCTAAGGTTATCTTAGTACTTTATCCTGTCCACAACTTTGCTTTTGGGAACAACAAAAAGATCAGGTAAATGTTAAGTATCAGAAACATTCATTTCATCACTGAGCTTGCATGAGTTTTCTTTTATATTTTCTTCTTAAAATTTGCTCTTCTTGTCTGCTATTACCTATAGTAGCAGGCAGTTTGGAAATAGCCAGAACCGCAGAGTAGAAAATGGGACCATGCCATCCCTGTTTTCTCCTTCTTCCTTAGCCATGGAATTGCAAATACATGCATATGTCATTAAAGGCAGCTTCAGAACAATGTTCATGATGTTTCTCTAGTGGCCTGGCATCTGTGTGGTTGGCCTCTGCCTGCCCCCATCTTGCAGGTTTCCCTGCCTTCAAGGATACATAATGGCCTGAGCGTTCAGTCTCTAGAATCCTACAGTCTGATGTTTCCATGGGCCCAGAAAGGACTTTCTGAGGAAGACAGAGCTCTATTAAGCTGTAGAGTTCAGGAAAGACGGCAAGGCCCTGGTCTAATGGAGGGGAGGGGATGCTGAGGCTATCATGATCCTCCTTTTACTCATAAATCAGTCACTGGCCTTTTTCCCCTGTTCCTAGACAAGTTGCCCCTGTATTTCCAACTTCTTCTTCTTCATCACTAGCCTAGAATCACCAAGCTCAAAGCAAAGAATTGGGAGGGGTGGGTTGGAGGATGGAGAAAAGCATGTGAAGGATTTGTCAAGCTCACCCATGCACCCATAACTGAAGAACAGCAGCCAGCCCTGCCCTGTAGCTGTGCACAGAACCCCAGGCAATGTTGGTTTTAAATATGGATAACTTTAAATCAGAGCCCTAACTTTACTCTCCAGAACCCAATTTCTTAAGAAAGCATCTTTATTTTCCTCTCCTTTTCCCTCTTCTCTTTCCTTTCAAACTTAATTTTTAAAAATAATGATAAAAAGAATCTACATTGCAAAAACAAAATGCCAAAAATACTTTTCCAAAGTGGATCAAGAAAATGTCAAGCTGGTAATGTGCAGATTAAAGACAAATAAAGGCTCCATCTCGGTCATTGCCAGTCATCATGCGAATGAGAACTTTTTATGGCCCAGTTAAGAAGCCTTAAATTGGCCGGGCGCGGTGGCTCACACCTGTAATCCCAGCACTTTGGGAGGCCGAGGTGGGCGGATCACGAGGTCAGGAGATCGAGACCATCCTGGCTAACATGGTGAAACCCTGTCTCTACTAAAAATACAAAAATTAGCCAGGCGAGGTGGCAGGCACCTGTAGTCCCAGCTATGCAGGAGGCTGAGGCAGGAGAATGGCGTGAACCCCGGTGGGTGGAGCCTGCAGTGAGCCGAGATCGCGCCACTGCACTCCAGCCTGGGTGAAAGAGTGAGACTCCGTCTCAAAAAAAAAAAAAAAAAAAGCCTTACATTTACTCCTTAAAATGAGACAACAAATACTATAAGGGACAGGGGCTTTGAGGTAAGAACATGTCAAAGAACATTTTGGAAATGTTGTGAACTCCCTATAAGGGGGAGTCACTAGTGGGTCTCTGACAGCCATCAGCTGTCTCCTTGTCCCAGCATCAGAGCTACTGACTCTTACATGGACCCATCTCTGCCATCCCAGAGCTTCTTTAGACACAGCTCTCTAACCCCTGTAGCTGCCTGAGCACTGACACTGGCCTGGGTGCTGGGAACACTGTGGCAGCCTCAGACCAGTGCCTGCTGTTGCACAGATTTCCACATCACCAAAGCACCTGCTCCACACAGAGCTCTAAGGCTCCCTCTCCCAGATGGCCAGGGGTGCAAACACAGGCCTGCCCAGACTTTTTTCACACTTCAAACTCTGCCAAAGTTCCTCCTTACCCTCAGGAGAAATTGCAAACCTGACCTAACTCAGAGATCACCCCACAGCCTGGCTCCTGCAGTTCTTTGCCTAGCCCATGTATTTCACTAAAATACGTTATGGGGAGTCATCACAGGGTTAAAATTGGAAATTACAAAGTTGCCTCTGGCTGCCTTCTATCTCCTGATCTTCCCACTCTTTCACCCCTGCCTTCCATCAGAAATGTATGCCTTGTTAATGAAATGTAAGGGATACAGTGGGAAGAGCACAAGCTTTGAGTTTGACTTTTTTCCCTGAAGTAATTCAAGGCATACAGGGGAAAGAACATGAGTTTTGGGGCCTAGGAGGACCTGGGGGAAAAAAAAAGCACCTGGTTCCACCTTGCTCTATAATTTTAGGTTATGTATATAATTTATCTGATCATCAGTTTCCTCATTTGCAGATTCAAGGTTAGGGAGAAAATTAGAGATAAAATTGTTAAGCAGGGGTACAATAGCTAGTAGACAGTGACTACTTAATGCATGTTCTTCTAACTCACATATCAGGGAAGTTTCTGTGCATCTAATGTACCACTAGGCAGCCAGTCGACCTCTGGACTGGCCCTGCTATCCTAATTAGTTAAGTACCTAGAAACCCTACAGTAGTTGGTGCTGTGGCACCAATGACTGTCACTAACCTCACGAAACTCCAAGCTGTGTCCCAGTTAAGACCCTGGTTCAATGGCCAGAGATGCAGCAGAGGTAGGGTGTGTGGATGGGATGGCCTGCCTAGGTATTAGTCAGCACACTACTGCTCAAAATCTTAGTAGCTTATGACAAGCATTTCTTTCTCATGCAGAGGTCTGTGGTTGGCTGGGATGTTTGCAGGCCTCAAGTCAGGTTCAGGTCTGGTCACAGTGTCTCTCATGTTGTTTTCATAGCAAATGGCAGACGTGTGTGAGCAGTGAGTGAAAACACATGGTGCTGCATAAGGCCTTGGCCCAGAATTGTCATGCTGTCACTTCCACTCGCATCCCATTGGCCAAGGAGTTACATGGCCAAGGCCAATGTCAATGGAATGGGGAAGTGTATTCCTCCCTTAGATGGGGAGCCACAGCAAGGGCAGAGAGAAAGGAATGGTTTTAGACAAATGCAATCTACCACACTTCTCCCAGTTGTTGGGTTGCAGAGATAGGACAAAGTATCCTAGGGTTATTAATCTTATCCCCAACACTTAAAAAGTGCTACTTACTTCCATGATCCTCTTGATACATCCATCTAAGCATCTTTGGACAGCAGCGAGGATGTGGGAGGCTAAAAAGAGGAAGAGGGTGAAGCTGGGCCATTGGGGAGCTGGGCAAGCCAGAAGTCCCATCAGGGACACAGCAACATCCCCTAGGCACTGGCTTCACGGACAGTAGTCTCTACTATGTGCTCAGCACCTGGCAATACTCCAAAAGCATTTGCTTGAGGCACAGGATGCCATGGTTCTAAAAATTGAGAAATACAAAATCATTAAGTGATTCTCCCTCAAATGAACGTGCAAACTGTGAAGTCAGGAATAAGGTTGAAAAAACAAACAAACTGCAAATGTTTGGCTCCCAGAGTTGTTTTTGAACACACCATCTAAGCATTTTCTTAAAAAAAAGTTAATTAAAAATTTTTCCTCTCTCCAAAATTTACTAGAAAGCAACTGAAAATAGAATTTGCATGTGTCTCTAGACAAGAAACATCTGCGTGAAAACAGAAAAAAAATCATAAAAACACGAGCACATTCAGGTAGTTGGAAACATCCAGAAAAACAACCAATATTTTAAATTATTTTTTGAATGTTTGGCACTGTGGAGAACTTTCAAAATATATTGGCTGATGGCCCGTTGAACTGAATGTACTTGTGATTTACAATGTTTATTTACAGGCATGTCCTGGCTTTATATAAAATATATATTCTTGAAAATATTGAGTATAAAGGACAGTAATTGTAATAAACCTAGAAGTAGTTTCTGATACCCTTTTATGCGTTTGCAATTGGGCTACATAGGAGTAACAGAAGATATCAAAGACATACGCAGTGTAGTTTAGAATAAGATAGCACTTAGTAAAGTGCTAGACTAGGCATAAAAAACAATTAAGTGCAGCAAAGAAGCAAATAGGTAGTGCTTCTTTAGGTATAGACAAAAAATACGATAGTGGCTAAGGCAGGGAAAATTTCATTGTAACTACACACAGACTTGTGGGTACCCCAATATGTTTCATGAGAAGAGCTACTTACTTCCTAAAAGCCCTAATATGAGCAGGTGGGTTCAGAGAGAAGGAGGACTCCAGTACCACCCCGAGTGATGAGGAGCACACAGCTTCAGATCACACCCTTGCCTCCCCCTGAAATGCTACCCAGTGGAAAAGCCAAGGCATGGGGATTGTGGTAGTAGTAGGTTTTCCCATCGTAAATAATCCCGGGAAAATCCTTTGGAAAAACAAATATGATGCCCAGAATCTGTCTTTTCTGCCAGTGTACAGGTGGCAATTAACACACTGTCTAAAGGCAATGGTTTCTTTCCTGCCTTTTCAGGTAACCATGTTGACTGAAGTTATGAGAACATATACAACAACCTTTTCATGATGGATCTTCCAATATGCTCTGCTGTTCATGGTTCATTCCTTTGATGAGTACTGACTGAGCCTCTGCTATAGACTAGGTACTAGAGATACAGAAACGAACAAAACACAAGGTTCCTGCCCTCATGGAGCTGGCACCCCAGGGGCGAGCAGCTTCCTCATCCCAACGAGAAGCCAGCTTCCTTGTGAATCATTCCCTGTCTTCATCCTAGATGGCCTTTTGCATGGAAACCTAAAAACACAGATACAGATGGAAGAAACTAAAAGTACCTAGGGGAGTGAGGACCTAACTCCAAGTGTCAAGGGCAGGACTATGTAGGGTATTCGTGGGAGCAGGTGATTCTCAGACCCAAATAGTTTCCAATTTTCAGTTTAGGGGAAAAGAGTAAGAGAGACTTTTGGAAATGCATGTACTCCAAAGTTTATTTCTTCAACACAGGGCATCTCCCTCCCTCTCCTTCCTTCTCTCTATCACACACACACACACATATACACAATAGCCCACCCTCCTAAGTATCCAAACGTAGGCACACACACAAATATACAAGCTACAACAAACTACACAAATACGCAAACTACACATGATGGGAAAATCAGGTGGAAAAATCAGGAAAGGAAATCGCTCACCACTTAGAAGCTGACTCTGGTGTACACATACCTCCCAGAACATGCATATGTATACACACACACAGATTGAAGTGGGTATACACACCTGCATGGGAAAAAACATACGTTTGAACACACTCTGCCCACATAAAGAAACAAGTGACATGTCTTCAAGGACACCTCACTACTCACAGACATATTTATTACATCTTCCCTATGAGAGGATGGATATTAATGCAAGCAAAACACAGGCATCAAAACACTTTCTAATGTTGGCTGTGGTTCTCAGCTGTCCCCAGAGCTGCCCTCCCTAGGCTCCTTTGAGGTTCTGAAGATTAAACAGTTGGTAGCCAACTTTGTATACATGCCTGTAAACAAAAGGGCTCAGCTTTAAATAATTATATCAAAGAAATGACAACTGTGCTCTTTGCCAGAACAGGGAGGAATAATTACAAAGTCAGGACATAATTAAACAGTTCTGACTGTCGGATTTCTGAGCTGTCTCTCTGATGTGCAGGGCTGGCATACCGACCACACATGTCATCCTGGACAGGCCTCTGCACCCCTTTGATCTGTGTTTCCCAGTGCAGTGAGGGGCTTCACAGTTTGGTTACTAGAGGACTCTTTCTTTGGGGGCTTGAACCTTCTCTGTATCCAGTGTGGTGTTCTCTGTATTATCAATGGCATGATTTAATGGCCAATATTTGATAAAGTTATACATATTTTACATATTTGAATTTTGGAAATGACGAAGCCTAGCTGTTGCAGGTCCATCAACTAATAACACACACACACACACACACACACACACACACAGATAAAGTCTGGAAGCATCCATTGTAGCATCAGCTATCACTTCCTAATGAATGACAGCATCTTTCTCTACAACAATCAGAGCTCAGACAGAAGGCAGCTTTGAAACAACAAAAGCTAAAAGGCAGCCACGGAGCAGAAATGTGTCATCACGGGAGAAAGGAAGCGAGGACTTGCACTCAAGCGCCAGCGCCTGCCAGGTACCCAATCAGACCTCTGCGACATCGGGCCTTTATTACCTCCTGGATGGTTCTGCATTTGTGTCAGCCGAGAGCACCCAGACTGCCAGTTCCCTACCTCCAAGGCAAGGGCTGTGATTGGAGAGGCATTTTCCATTCTCCCAAATTCTTTATGTCAGGAATAAAATGAAAATAGCTCCCCAAATCACGGCCACCTTGGTCATCCATCAGAGCATTCTGCTGAATAAGCACAACAGGCCTTGGCTGCCCTGGAAAGGACAGGAGCCAGCTTGAGATTCCGATTCCATCGTGAAAAATAGGTCTTCCCTGAGTGTGCTCAGCACAGTGGCAGCAACACATGGAAAGGAAATCACTCGCCACTTAGAAGCTGACTCTGGTGTATACATACCTCCCAGAACATGCATATGTATATATACACAGAGACGGAAGCAGGTATACACACCTGCATGGGAACAAACATATGTCTGTACACACTGTGAACAGGTGAGAACCAGCCTTTTTAATGCCAATTTATTAATTCAGCAAGGAGCTCATTTGGCGTCTTTCTTTCTACAAGAAAAGTACCACTGCCTATCTCTGAAAATAACAGACAAAAGGGAACTGCCTGCCATTCAATGTAGGCATCCAGTTCGATATGAAACCAAGAACACAGAAGAATCGTCCTGGGCACTTGAAGAATCATGGCATAAATTGAACACTTAACTGGAAGCCCAGACCGCCAGGGGTTCTGGTCCCAATTCCATGGAGCCTCAGGAAACTACACCCTCTCCCAGCTCCCTCGTCCATGAAATGGGAGCACAGACTAGGTGATTTCTAAGTCCTCTTTGGTTTGGAAATCATATGACTACACAAGGAGAACCAAGATCACCATACTTTGTAAGAGTACTTTCGTCTCTCTCCTCAAATAATTAACAGGTATTTTTTTAAACTTTTGTTTTAGGTTTGAGGGTAAATATGCAGGTTGGTTACATAGGTAAACTTGTGTCATGGGGGTTTGTTGCAGAGATTATTTCATACCCAGGTACCAAGCCTAGTAGCCAATAGTTATTTTTTCTGCTCCTCTCCCTCCTCCCAACCTTCAGCCTCAAGTAGGCCTCCATGTCTGTTGTTCCCTTCCTTGTGTTCATGAGTTCTCATCATTTAGCTCCCACCTGTAAGTAAGAATATGTGGTATTTGTTTTTCTGTTCCTGCATTAGTTTGCTAAGAATAATGGCCTCCAGCTCCATCCATGTTCTCACAAAAGATATGATCTCGTTCTTTTGTATGGCTGCATAGTATTCCATAGTGTATAAGTATCGCATTTTCTTTATCCGATCTGTCACTGATGGGGATTTAGGTTGATTCCATGTCTTTGCTACTGTGAATTGTGTTGCTGGGAATATCCACATGTATGTGTCTTTATGATAGAATGATTTATATTCCTTTGAGTATATACCCAGTAATAGGATTACTAGGTCGAATGTTAGTTCTGTTTTTAGCTCTCTGAGGAATTGCCATACTGCTTTCCACAATGCTTGAACTAATTTACACTCTTAACAGGCTTTTTAAAGCTTAATACAGTTAGTAAGGATATTGGAGTCAATCATACAAACATGAACTAATTCTAGAATTGATTAGAAACTAATTGGGAACTCTGAAGGGCATTTCTGCTGATGTTGCTAACGACTCAGAAACAGCTAATGCTGGATTTTAAGGAGCCAGTCTCAGATGCTTTCAAAAGCAAGGAAGGATTTCGATTCCCCCCACCTCTACTCAACAGAACAGTCCTGCTCTTACCTGTTTTCCTCATTTAGACCTTAGGAGGTTTTGTTTGAACAAAGAGATCCACAGGGTAAATATTTAGCTCACTGCTCCAGGGGTGAGAAAACAGAGACAGAAGAGCATGGGCCCAGTGGTCAGACACAAGGTAAACCTCCAGCTCCACAATTACTAGCCAGGTGACCTGGGGCAGCCCAGTTAACTTCTCCAGCCCTCAGTTCCCTCACCCATAAAGTGAGCCAATGACCCCTTCCTTCTACTTTAGAGGATGATGTGAAAACTTGCAGATCTGTGCACCAAGAACCTTAGAAGAATGGGGGCGGGCATGCACTGAATGCCCCATCCAGATATGGTAGGTACTACGTTTATTACCCTTTCAGATTTTGTGTGACAATGTAGAGCTGCCCACATCAAAGCCAATGAGCGCAGGAGAAATACTGATCCACTCTGCACACAGGTATACACATGAATACAGATGTATACAAGAAGGTGAGATATGTAGGGTGGGCAGGTTATTTATATTTATATATATTTATATTTAGGATATTATAGAGTGCATTTGTTGTACTTTTGCTGGGTTTGGTCATGCTGGCTATCTCTGGACTGTTTTCACCAAAAACAAATAAAAAGAAGGCCAAGAAATAAGTTATTTCATTTGGAAAAATTACAAAAGCTAGAATAACTAAAGGCAGTTGTGTGCAATACATCAAACCTGTGCCTCGATAGGGAGCACTGTTAACACTTTAATAGCTACGAAATGAATCACTCAATTAATTTCCCACATGCTGAAAGAGCTAACAATACATTTATCTGCCAGTAATATACCCTCCATATCATATATTTCCACAACTGCTAGCAATTTTATTCAGCATAATGGAAAATAAGTTGCACCTCATGGATTCAGGGAAAGAAAGTGGCCTGAGGTCTGCTGCCAGCAGAGCAACTTGATGGAAGATGTTTCATTGTTCTGTTTTGTTTTTGTTTTTTCTTTCCCCCCTTTAATCACTTCCAATGCACGTGCAAAGTGCTATAAGTCAATAGCTGAGGATAAACTAGACTTCTAGGATATCAGTGCCAACATTTTCAACACACAAGCTGCAATCTCATGGGAGGTGACCACACAGCTCCACAGAGCCTCAAGGCAATGACGGTTCTCCAAGGAGGTCATCAGGGGTCACTGAGTCCATTCCCCAGCCTCTGGCTTCACTGAAGGACTCCCAAATCCTCCCAAAGAGACAGTCATCCATGTCCTTAAAAAATCTCCTTGTGTCTGAATCCAAGACCCCAAGCCAAATCTCCACTGCCTCATCAGAGCTGCCATTAGGATGACACCAAATTCACTTACAGACTCAGCTGGTAAAGGAAAGGTCAGTAAACACCATTCTAATCAGCTCTGGAGAGATACATGTTGGGGGCACATGCCAGCCTAGGGACACATTGTCAGAAAACATCACCTTTCACACTAACAATATCTCAGAGAGCTGTGGAGCCCTTGCCTGTGATGGAAGAAAATCACTCTTCCCTAGCTTCCCTTTGGTGGCAAACAAGAAAGGCCCCGTCTGAAGTACTAGAAGAATCCCACCTACCCCAAAAGCCCATCCATGCCCAATGCTTTCCTCTTTCTCCTTTCTCAGCTGCAAACCTGCAGAGGCCCCACTTAGTGAATATCTCCAAGAAGGAGACCTGCAGTCCCCCGCAGAACTTCACCACTGGGCTATGCATAGTGCTGCTTTATTGGTAAAACAGGAAGATCCAATTTACACCTAATCCTATTTCATGTTTGGCCAACAATGTATCCATGGAGGGACCCTTCATGTGAGACCCCAACTGCATTCTAAACACTCAGAGGAAATTCTGCATGCCCCAGGGTGTAAGCACTGCCATGAGAAGTAAATCCCTTGTGAAGAACACCAAGTAGGCAGCTCACCTTGGGCTTCACCACCTTCATGAAGCCTCCTCTGACCAATGCCTCCTCTCGTTCTTGTCTGGTTACTTTCCGGGCATCCAGAAATTTCAACTTAGGCAGCTTGTACAGAACAAAGCATCTGGAAGACAAGAGTCAGAGACAACTCAGGAAGTTTGAGTGGCAGCCTCAGAGATCCAGACAGCTTGTCTGATCTTCAAGAATCCACACCATCCGGTCTTCTGGAACTTAGACTTTGGCTGCTCCTCCTCTCTTCTTTCACAAAGAATAAACAATTGCTCCTTGGAGAAGTCAGAATGGTTCTATCTTACACAGATGCACAACTAAACATTAGAAGCACACACTAATGGTACACTTGGCTCAAAGGTAAACACACACACACACGTGGGTTAGCCAGTAGCACCCTATCAATGCATTCCCTTCCTTCCAGTCTAGAAAACAGGCTCAGCTTCTTTGCTATATAGGAGTTCTCAGTAAAATAAACCTATAAATTGATTGTACCCTTTACGTCACTGCCATTCCTATGGGTCATCTGTATCGTAGACTGTAATGACCTGGATGACTGTGGGTTACAAGTGAGGAACACATGTAGCTGAGAAATGCTTCCTTGAGGAACCAGACAGGGGTCTTAAGAACTTTGTTCACATCATCCCTCGATAATACATGTGGTTATTTCCACACTTGCTAACCTATGAAGATTATCAAGGAGAAATAGGGGGAATTAATTGCTAGGAGATAATAATGGCCCAAAAAATGCTAGGTGCTCTCCATTTCCCTGGAAAAATTCCTTGGCATACAGATGGACTCCAGAAATAAGCCAATGGCTGCTAGTGTAATTAACTGTCCTCAAATAGGTATATATGGAGTTGACAAGAATAACCACTTGGCCAGGGTATAGTTATATAAATGCACAAATAAATGTATAACAGGTATGGACATGTGTCTATACTTCTCCCTCGTCAGGGACAGTCACTAACCAAGATGCTTTCCATCAAGTTCCATAGTCCATCAATCAAACAAGTGAGTTGTTTCCACCCTATTCTGGTTATCAAGAGGTGAGTACCTAGTGTCAAGAGCAATGGATTATCTCCAAGGGAATCTGCGATTTCCTTCCTATACCCAGCCTCCTCAGCATATATTCATCTTTCAAGCCTCATCCCCTATGAAGGTTTTTTTGTACACCTCCACCCTTCATTGCTTTCTCCCTTCCCAGGACTCCTAGAATATGCTATCAGCACCTTACAGTCTAACGTTTTGTTGTTTTCTAATTATTTTCTTGGTGTTCATTAATGTCCCTACCCAAACTGTAAGCTTCTTGAAGGCAGGGACAAATTTATTTGCTCACTCTCACCATGTCTTGAAAACTGGCATTAGAATGGAGTCAATAATATACCAGTTTATTTCAGTTGCACAGATATTTCTTGATCATCTACTATGTGCCAGGCCTTAGGGATACAGATGTGATTACAACATGCTTCCTGCTCTCAAAGGTGTTCTCAGTGTAACAGAAATTATACACTCACATGGAGAAATTAGGAATAAGCATAGCTAAGTGCCAAAATTGAGGTTATGCATAGAGTGGTTATGGGGGCACAGAGCAAGAGGTCTACTGACTGAAAACTCAATGGAAAAGGAGAAATAGGAAATCTCAAATGGGCATCAAGGAACCACACCTTAAGGCAACCCCAAGAACCTAGCTATTCCTCAATGAGGATATTACTTGGAATAGTGTGGCTTGCCTTCACTGGAGCCTTGGGTTCCCAAGGCCATCTTCCACATTCATAAGGTGGTCTCATTATTGGTGGCAGTAGCAGCACATCTGGAGCAATTGCTGCAAATACACCAGCTGCAGTAGGGGCTGCTTGCTCTGTGGAGCTGGCAGGAGACAGGAACAGGTGGGAGCCCCATGCCCTGCTGAGTTGGTGGGGCAGGAGCTCCTGCTCCCAGGTGCAACTGCAGTTGCCCAGCTGCAGCTGCAGACCCAGGCATCCCTGTGCTCTTGGGGGTTTGGGAAGCCCCCCTCCACTGGAAGGCTTGCGAGTGCCTGCTCCCATTGCCTGGCCTCTCCCCACTCCCAATGCCCACTCCAATTTTGGAGCAAAGTTGCAGCCAAGCCCAGGCACTGTCACAATCTGGCTGAGTGTGTACATGCTCGGAGCAGTACTGAAACACCAGTCCCCTGCCACATCGGCACCCTCTGGACTTTGGGTGCGGACGAGCACAGCGGGGAGGCCAAGGGACAGCTGAGGACAGCTCAGCATGGGCCTGCAGGCATCCCTTGGCACAAACAGCCTGGGCACCATGGGCACTGTAGACAGGTTGATGGCTGGCAGCAGGAGGCAGACAGGCTTCTAGGTGGAAAGGGGTGTGTCCCCGGTGAAATCCCACCATCAGGCCAGGGGTGGCCTAAAGCATAGGGGCTGGGCTACCAGTTTCACAAATTGGAGTGAGAACTTACGGTACTTTTTCTGGACCCTGCCGTGGCCACCCAGGGACCAATCAGCATGCACTTCCTTTCCTCTGATGCCCATAAAAGCCCCAGACTCAGCCAGACTTGGGCAGATGATGGAACAACCTGCCTGTGGAGAGGAGCTACCCACTCTGGGTCTCCTCTCTGCTGAGGACTGCACAGAAACTGAGATGACCTGCCTGCAGAAAGGAGCTACCCACTTTAGTTGTCGAGAGGTGTACTGTTGCTTAACAACGCACCTCTTTGCCTTGCTCACCCTCCAGTTGTGTGCATGCTTCATTCTTCCTGTATCTAGGACAAGAACTCGGGACCCACCAAATGGCAGGACTGAAAGAGCTGTAACACAAACAGGGCTGAAACATGTCCCCCCGCTCGCCACACTGTGGGTGATGTGACAGAGGGAAGAGCTGTGGCCCTTTGGGGAGCCCAGACCTAACAGCTCCCCAAGCCAAGGCTGTGACACCCTCTTTGGGGCCCTGTGGTTCCTGGCATCTTCAAGCTTCCATGTTCCCCAGTGCCTGCAGTGGAAGCCGGTTGTGGTATACCGGGTCCAGATGCAGCCTCGCAGGGAGCTAGTGCCCATGCCAGTGCCTAGAGCTGCCCAGCCCGCTGCTGCCAGCATGTCTGGCTGTGTGCAGTGGCCAGACCCTGTGCTTGCTTGCTCATGTACCCCTCACTGCGCCACACCTGGCTCACCCTTGGCAGGCATGGGATCTGAACTGGTAGCACGAGCCAAGTGCAGGCCACCAGGCTGAGTAGGTGGAACAAGCCCAGCAGGCCCAAGCAAAACTCAGGCAAAGGCACCACCAGTCACAGAGGTTTCCAACTGTGGAAGCAACACCCCAAGGATCTGGTGACATTATCACCAAGTGGCCTGCATATGCTTATCCAGGTAAAAGGCTTGGCTGACCATCCCAAAGCCAGAGAGAATAGTTTAGAGGTCTGCAGGAATAACCTTCACAGGACTCATTGTTAAGGTCAAAATATTATGAAATTATTTTCTTCCTTCAGAAATGTCCACCCCACACCTGGTGTCCTGGAAATTTGACTCTGGCTACTTCCTGTTTCCTCCCTGGCCTCAATCTATTGTCCTTTTCCTACCCTGGGTTCTCTCTTCCCTCCAAATACCTGCTAACCTCACCCAAAATCAAGAAAGTGCCACAAAACACCCAAATATCTTTTCTTTCTTTGTTTCTTTCTTTCTTTTTTTTTTTTTGAGATGGAGTCTTACTCTGTTGTCCAGGTTGGAGAGCAGTGGCATGATCTCTGCTCACTGCAACCTCTGCCTCCCAGGTTCAAGCAATTCCCCTGTCTCAGCCTCCCGAGTAGCTGGGACTACATGTGTGTGCGACCACTCCTGGCTAATTTTTGTATTTTTAGTAGAGACGGCGTTTCACCATGTTGGCCAGGCTGGACTCAAACTCCTGACCTCAAGTGATCCACCTGCTGGAATTACAGGCATGAGCCACCACCAAATATCTTTTCTATCCTCCAGTAGAGCTCCCACCGGCCTCAGTCAATGTCAGAGAAAACTTCCATCTTCTGCTTGTAGCAGAAAAGTCTTGATGACAACAGACTCTTTCAAATAAAGACATGTACAGACAGAAACAATATGTCAGGAGTGATGCGCAGGGAGTAAAGACACCCACTAAGTGTAGGGTGGGAAAAGATGAATATTCAGGTGAAGAAAACATCAGTATTAGAAAATCAGCCAATGTTTAACGATGGAGTGAAAGATGCCTTCACGGGGCTGGCAGGAACCACGATGACAACAGACCTCACATTGTCATTTTGCCTCACTTTGGATCACAGCCCTGAAATCAAAGGAGAAAGAGAGAGAGGTGCTGGCTTTTAAGCTAGTTAAAAATTTTAGATGACAAAGAGCTGCTGTTTTCAGATCACTCTTCTTATACAATCGAAGAGACAGCCCATGACACAGGCTGCCAGTCACTCCCTGAAATCTGAAATAAGGGATGATTTGGCACCCGTCCCATGGGCCAGCCTGGGTTTCCAAGTGGTTGCTGCTTGGAGAGGTCTGAGGGACACTAGGACGACTTGCCCCAAATACTTCCATCTGAAATTCAGCCCAGGGTCCAAAGTTCCTCCTAGAGATGTCTTCTTTCATTTACTTACTCATACATTCACTCATTCAACAAGTAATTATGGAACAGCTACTGTGTCAGGACCTGAGTCAAGTACCAACATGAGGAGATAAAAGCAATACAGAAGATCTGTGCTTTTTCGGTGAGCTTCTATTCTTGTACAATGGTTCTCAAACTTCAGTGGGCATCAGCATTTCCTGGAGACTTCCCAACACACAGATGGCAGGGTCCCATCCCCAGAGTTTCTGATTCAGTATTTCTGGAACTGGGCCTGAAATTTACATTGCTAATATGTCCCCAGGTGATGCTGATGCTGCTGGTCCTGCTAAGAACCAATGTCCTCGTGAAAATAACACCATGTGGAATAATAGCTTCGAAATTAGGAAGGTGGTGAGGCAGCAAAGAGTCTCCTTCCAGTTCTGTTAAGGGCTGCCCTGCCCCGATGCCTGCAGTGCACAGAGCTCAGCCAGTGGCCACATCTGCCAGATCTTCTTGCCCCTTGGTGGCTTGGAACTGGCTCCAAACATTATTGCCAAGTGATAAGTCAGTGGGCTTCCTGCTTGCCTGTCCTTTCGTGGTCCTGGGAGATCTATTTCCCTTTGTTCTAGGTTATGTCAGGGTGTCAAAAGGCACAGCTTCAATCCTGAGTGTAATACAAGTTTGCCATAAAAATACAAGAGAGGATTCCCGAAGCCACAGAATAAAGGCTTTTACAATATCAATTCAACCCTTGTAAATTTAATCCTGGATTATTTGTTGCACCAAAATCTCTTTACTGTGATGTATTACTTAGTTATTGGGGTTATCACAGCCGTATCCTAAAGTTGCATAGTACATAAAACATTTCAGTTAACAATGCGGGAAGGTTAACTCCCCCAGATAACCTGCAATCACAAGGGCTAGTCCAGATGACATCCCTCTGTCAGCTTCCACGAGCTATTGATGGTTCAATCAGTTTGTTTTGAAGGTAAAGTACAACAAAAGGGCACTAAACTTATTCAGACTGTCAACAGGGGCTATCGGGAATGGGGTTTGCAGGTAAGTAATTCTGGGTGTTTTAAGGCTATTATCAAACAGCAATGGTTGAAGGAAGAGACAGCTACTAATAACACAGAAGGCAGCCATCATAAACCACTTTATGGCAGAAACCCCCGTCTATAAATCCTGTGACACCCGGAGACAGCTTCAGATTTATAAAACTGCTTGTTAAGCCAGGGCACTGCTTAATGAAAAGAGATCTGTCTAAGTTCTAAGTCTCACGTCCCTAGATCCAGAGGGCAACTCCAATTTTCCTGACCTTCTCAAGGTGGCTGGGGGAAAGCCCCCAGGGCTGGGGGTGGTGAGGGGTGGGGGTGAGAATCAGAGGCGCTCTTGGCTGAGATAAAGAAGGTGGGGTTATCAAGAGGAGAGCAGGGATCCTGGGAAGGTGCTTAAAGACCCATTTGTCTCTGTCTGGAAACAGATTTACTAAAACTGAGAGACCAGCACATCAAGCTTTTCAGGTCCTCTTTCTTTTCACATAGAATGTTCCATTTGCTTAAAGGACTCCTCTAAGGAGAGAGCTAAAACCGCTAGCAGGAGAAAAGGAACAGGAGAAATACTTTTTTTTCTTTCTTTCCAAAATCAATTTTCTCTGCTCTAGTCCCGACACTCAGGCATTTTTCATCCAGACCTGAGAGAGAGAGGAGGATGTTCTTTCCCCCTGCCTGTAACTCTTATCCTCAGGGCAATGGCTGCTTCCCCCAGGGCAATGGCTGCTCCTCAGGAACACTGTACAACCACAGAAAAGCTCAGATGGGCCTGCATGGTCTGCGAATGGGGTTGGCTGCCATGTTTCTTTCTCTGACACTCTATTCAAGAAGTATCAAGTTTCCAATTCTTGAGGGAACTGGGCATGGGGTCATTGGAGTTTTGTTTTGTTTTTCAAATTTTCTTCCATTTACGGCAGTCCATGCTTCTTTGCATTATTTCTTGCTGCCTTCTTGCTTCCATCCTTTGGAGGCAGGGAGACATGGTACAAGCTACTGATGCCCTACCTGGGACCCCTGAAGGCAGCAATGGGTGATCTGTGAGCCATTCTCAATCTTTCACAAAGCTTGATGGGATAGATGAGTCCGTCAACAAAACATCATGCTTCCTCACTGTTAACTAGATTACATTAACTCCATTTAATAACACTGGTTACCTCATGCTGAACAGAAGCCCTGATCAACTGCTGAATGTATCTGTTTCATAATAATAATAAAGTTAGCAATAGCTTCAGTGCAGCCTATTTGAGAGAACAAAGTTTTTAAAGTGTTGGGGAGAAAAATAAAAGGAGGGGAAGTTTTTGTAACAAAAAGCTTGGGGACTATTAGCATAGGGAAAGAGGCCAGACTCTGAGTGTATCTTGCCCTGTGATCTTGGTTCAGTCTCTGCTGCCTTTCTGAGCCTCAGTTTTTCTATCTATGCTGTGAAGGGGATGGGCCAAATGATGTCTAAGCCTCCTTCAAATGTTACCTTGCTTGAACCCTATGTGGCTCAAAGTTGACTTACAATAAAAATGTCCATGTCATCCTTTCTTGTTATTCCAATTTCCTTAAATAACCACCCCCAACACCTCCAAGTAAATGACGACTGTGAGAAAGTCAATAAAGACCACAGAGTAATGAACAAACAGTGTGAATGGAATAACTGCAGATGCTCAGAGAGATGACAATGATCTCACTCTAATGAGCCGAGGTGAACTCACCTACAGCATTCATGAATGCCTGACAACTGGCAAAGGCCAGCTGATTTTCCTCACAGTTCACCGGCAGCATGTTTGAAGTCTCTGTGCAAACAATACACCCACAGGACAGACCAAGGCCCTCTACAGAGGGTAACCGGCAATTACTCTGTGGGCTTCTGTCACTTTGATCTCTGGGTTGTGACCTTTGCTTTCTTGTGATCTTCAAAGCCCAGATTGTAGATTAGCTGGAGAATGCTCACTGGGTTATGTAAGCCACAAGTTTTACAGCTCCTATTCATCTGGGAAATGGTGGCAGCCCAGAGCGACCAGACGGCGGAGGGTCCCTCCCTCCTTCCCTTTGGCTGAGTGCTGCAGACACTGGGCAGGCCCCAGGGCTGCTCCATGCAGGGGAACAAAGAAAGGGTGTCATGTTTTAAATAATTGAAAGTTGTAAGGAATACAGAAAGCCCTACAGGGAGGAGGGAGGAAAGCAAGGCCAACCAGAGACTGGAGTGGCAGGAGGGGATGAACGACAAGGGTTCAGTGACGGAGGAAGAGCTAAAAGACCATGAGACCAACTCCCTTATTTGAAAGGTGAAGTCCAGACTTGTCTGCTGTTAACCTTCAGTCCATTGTTCTTTCTGTAGCAAAAACAAAAAAAGAGATGGCAAGGGAAGACAAGAAATAGACAATTCTGGGCACCCAACTTTCCTATATTGATTTGTTATTTTGGCTAGCGTTGAAATCCACAAGGGGCACTAAAGTGGTTTCTCAGTAGCATGGTGGTCTCTCCGGCCAAGCCTTGCACTTCTGTTCTCTTCCTGCCCCAATCCTGGAGGCTGCTGATTATCACATTCACCTCCATTCAACATTCATCTCAAAATAGCAGCATGGTGTGTACACACTGAAAATCACAGACAGGTTTAAGCTCCTATAATAACAGGGCCATGGACATTTCTCAGCCATGAACTATGATGAATGGCAAAGAGAAACCCCAGGCACGGTTCTGCTCCTGCCCCCGTGGGGCCAGGGTGCTACTCAACAACTTGGTAGTATGTTCATGCTCACATATAAGTTTAATGAGCCCGTTTTATGGTGGGGATGTGTGCCAAGAAAATCCAACTGGGTGCACAGGGGGTAAGTGAGGAAGTGAAAGGGGTGAATGTAGGAGGAGGGGAGGAAAGACTCCACAGAAACTCAAGCTCTGTGATGCCATTTCCAATAACTACATAAATCGATTCGCTTCCCATTTCTGGTCCAGTGGTTGGCCACAACGTGACCTAAAAACTGGGCTGACCTCTTCGAAATCAACATCTCCCACGGAAATGAAACAACAGACACACTTGTTTTGATGTATGGCTGGGTGACATATTATAAATATTACATCACATCACCACAGAGGATGCCAATCAATAAGAAATTTTTTCAGACAGCACTAAATGAACCATGGGTTCTTGCTTCTGAATACACTCCTTTAAGGCTCCTAGTATTGCTTAAATGATTAATAGAAGACATATTGTCAGAAAATGTACTTAAAGTGAAAAACAGTAAACTGTAGAAATATTATTCATTTTTAAGCAATTTTCTAGTGAAAATATCACATAAATTTACATAGAGGCTCTGGGTAACAGCTAGAAGGAAGGTAAACCTCATGTTTTGTGGATGAAGGGCCAGGAATATGTTTTACCAAAAGAAAAAAAAGGCAGCTGCATTGCTTTGTATAAACACAAATGCCACAGGAACTCCAGAATCAAAAGTCATATTGCAAAACCATAAAATTTCTCAGTGGCAAATGGAGCACAAACTCGAGGAAGGACAAAGCGGATCTGCTTACAGACCATAGAATGGAACTATATCAAACACATATCTATCTCTTCCATATACAAGTGTGAGCGCTCATCAAACCAACAGTACCAAATAAAGAGATTAAATGAATAAAAAATTTAAATGTGCTAGAGAATCAGCCTACCATTCCACTCTTCAACCAGTTGCTGTGCAGTGAATGTGTAACTACATGGGAACATATTTACCATTCCTTGTGCTGTTCTTAGTCCCTGATTCTCTCGGAGTGCAAGCATCTTGCCATCATTGTGGATAATGTAAATTTTCTAAGTTAATTTTGACTAGTTATGATTTTGGCTTTGTATGACCTCTAGAATCTAGCCTCTCATGGCAACTTTGTCATATGTGCACTCACAAACCACCTCCCTAACCCCACCCCTCAACTCCTTCCAAGGGAACAGAACTGGAGTGGGGAGGATGGGCTTGGAGGGTGCCCAGGCTAGCCCATGAGATAGACCACACTTGTAGGATCCAGCCCTCCCTAAAGATTCATGACCCACAACCAGCACTTGGATTGAGCTTGAATCATAGTCCTTTGCTTATTAGCTGCATTTGTTGACATCCACATGGATCTGATTCCAAATGGGCAGTGGGCATCTGAGATGGCCAAAGATCCCTGCATCTCCCTATAAGATCCTAGTTCCTGAGAAGGAAAGGTGGTTTCAAGCCACCTCCAGAAAAAAAAAAAAAAAGGTGCCTAGCCCTTTTTTCATATCCAGCACTACTTTAGGCATTGATGAGGCTTCAAGAGTCAAGACAACTCAGCTCCTACCCACTGGAAGCCATTCTCCAGATGTGAAAATATATGAAGAAGTGAGAGAAATACACAAGACAGAATCTATAAAATGGTGTGAGACAGTAAAGGAAGAAATTGAACTTGTTGGGAGCTGAGTGTCCGAGTTCTAAAGCCAACTGGACATCAGAAACACCTGCGGACTGTTGTGTTGTAACTGCCACCAACTGCATCAGAATGCCTCGGATGACTCAGAGGCAGATCCTTGATTACAGAATACTGATATAGACTGTCCTCCCATTTTAAAAGTCCCACTGGCAAAACTGGACTCCACATCAGATCTTCTGATCTGACCCCATATACCTTGATCTTAGTACTTTTGCTAATGTGACCAGTTACAATAGAAAAAACAAATAGTAATTATTTGAGAGCTGATGGTACACAAAAAAAAGAAAAGAAAAAAATTTTTCTTAGCTTTTCTTTTCCTTTTGCAACCTCGTAAGCCCTGTACTTGAGACCAATCCCTCTCTACCTCTTTCATTCTAGAAAAAAATAACAAAAACGTGCCTATATGGTTGGCTTCACACATAGCTTCTTGGCCCCATGAATGAATGAATAAATGAACAAGTGCATGAATGTGTGTGTACACATACATATACATATAGACACAGACGTATATGTATATATGCATATATACATATACAAAATTTATTAAGTTATTTTTAAGAGTGATTCAGGTGGGGTGTTTAATGAGAGCTTATGTCATAATGGAGAGAGAGGTCCATGAAAAGGTCATTAAAGCATTTACAAAACAACAATCAACAATGAGAACACAGACAATTTTAAATGAAGAAGGAAAATTCTCTAAATGACTTTGGATCAGGGCTTTTAAAGCACATGGTTGAGAAGTAGATAGAAGAATGAAAAGCATTTCTACTTGGAGCCCATCAAAGCGCATGGCTGGTGGGCACCACGGCATAGCTCTATGGTGGAGAGGTATGGGCCTGTGGACTTCCTCTTGAGATTGTCTATGAGCTCCCTAAATTTTGGTGGGAAGTCATCTCTCTCTCCAAGATGACTCTGAGACAGACCACAGAAAGATCTTACAACACAGAGCAGGGGTCAGCAAGTTACAGCCCATGGGTCAAATCTGGCCTGCCATCTGTTTTGTAAATAAAGCTTTACTGGAACAAAGCCATGCCCATTTGTTCACAAATTACGTATGACTACTTCTGCATTATGAAAGCAGAGCTGAGTAATTGTGTCAAGTCCATGTAACTTGGAAAACCTAAAATACTTAATATCTGGCACTTCACAAAAAAAGTAGACAAGGCAATAACTTTTCATCTTTCTTAGCTTTTGTGACCTCAACCAAGAGAGACAATGGCTATAGGTTACCAAAAGGTAAAAGTTTAACATTGTCACAAGAAAAGCCCACTGATATGTACCAAACATCTACTATGCACCCCAGAGTATAATATCATCCCCTAAAGCTTCTCTTTTTCCCTTTTCCCATCATACTCCAACCCCTGGACACTCACCTGTATCTCTTGTAGTCTTCCTCATCCTTTTCCAAGCTGATCAGCTCGTTGGGACAGGCCACGTTGCCCAGCAGACTGAGATACTCCAGAGCTGGTGTCACTTCTGCCAAGTGATCCAGCAGGTACTCCAAATCAGTGATGTGACAAAGGTTAAGGATCTTGGTCCAGGAAGACAAAAGGCTTAGCAAGGAGCATAGGCCACGACTGACAGGCGCTGACGAGTCCAGTCTGCTCCTGTGAGACCTCAGGGTGGGGGCTGAAATCAATTCGGCTATGGGTATATGGTATTGCTACTTTTTCACTACCACTGTTGAGAACACAGCCCAACTTTCACTAGGCAGGTAAGACTAAATCCAGATCATTTGAGGAAGAATAAATAAACTTGATTGTCTCATTATACTTTTCTTTCCTCTACAGTTCTGTTTCTAAAACACACTAAAAGGGAAGACTCCATAGAGTAAAATATTTTTACAATATGCAAAACCATAAAACTTAATTCGTTTCTAGTAATGAAAACAAGGGCTGGGCATGGTGGCCCACACCTATAATTCCAGTATGCTGGGAGGCCCTGGTAGGCAGATCATTTGAGGTCTGGAGTTCGAGACCAGCCTGGCCAACATGGTGAAACCCGTCTCTACTAAAAATACAAAAATGAGCTGGGCATGATGGCAGGAGCCTGTAATCCCAGCTACTTGGGAGGCTGAGGCAGGAGAATTGCTTGAACCTGGGAGGTGGAGGTTGCAGTGAGTAGAGATCATGTCCAGGTGACAGAGCGAGACTCTGTCTCAAAAGAAACAAAACAAAACAAAAAAACAGAAAAAGAAACCCAGAAATTATTTCAGAAGGCCTCATTAAAATATATTCTTTCTCTGTTAGTGAGGGAATTAGAGAATGAAAGAGAAAAGTCAGAGGGGGGCATGATGGGGGAGATTATTTCAGGAGCCATCTTCCAGTGGGACCCGCTGTCCAATCACAGCCAAACCAAATAAGGCAAGAACCATAGATTCACAGAATCACAGGTACTGGAAAGGGTTTAATGACAACTTAGTCCCCATACTAACTCCTGGCTTAAGCCACACACAGACAAGCTGAGCCTAGGTAAGGTGATGATTAGATAGGCATGCCTGGTTAGGCCGTGACTTCGAGAGACACATGAGAGAGGAGTTAACCAAGTCGGCAGATAAAAGGGGGTCCCAGCCAGGGAATGGCAGCAGAGCTACAGAACAAAACATACAAGGGTAGAATAAATGCCATATGCAAGAGTCAAAGACTCAGAGTACAGTTCCCAGAAGTGGGGTCCACTTGAACCTAGGAGAAGGTAAAATCAAAGAAAAGGGATGTTCCTGCTCTGTGAGGATGTTATCTAACCTTGGGCTGTTACACAGATTTCCTCATACTTCATTTCAACTTGCCACAGAAGAATGAATTCCAAATCCAACCAATGTCTGAATCGGGTCCCTAAAATATTTGCCAAGCAATCACCACGACATAGCACATTCCATTTCTGACAACCATAACAGTTTTTCTTTCCCCTGGAATTGAATCTTTCTCCAACCTCTATTCACTGACCCAATTTAACTGCTTGGGGTCACAAAGAATAAGGCTTCTTCTCTTCCACATGATGAAGCTTCAGATATTTGAAGCTCACATGTCTTCCTTAAATCTTTTATTCTCCAAACTAAGTTCCTTCAAGCATTCTTTGTACACGTGCTCTGCCACCATCATATGCAAGGCCAAATGCTATACCCTAGATGAGAGCAGCCAGAAACAATGAGAAGCAGAGCACAAGCAGAAGAGGGGAAACTAGCAAGACAGGGAAACTAGCAAAAGAGGGGGAAACTAGCAAGAGAGGGAAACTAACCAGAGGGGGAAGCTAGCAAGAGAGGGAAACTAACAAGAGAGGGGGAAACTAGCAAGAGGAGGAAACTAACAAGAGGGGGAAACTAGCAAGAGAGGGAAACTAACCGGGGGGAAAACTAGCAAGAGAGGGAAACTAACAAGAGAGGGGGAAAACTAGCAAGAGAGGGAAACTAACCAGAGAGTGAAACTAGTAAGAGAGGGAAACTAACAAGAGAGGGGGAAACTAGCAAGAGGAGGAAACTAACAAGAGAGGGGGAAACTAGCAAGAGAGGGAAACTAACAAGAGAGGGGGAAACTAGCAAGAG
>NW_026652278.1:70569845-70644721 GCF_009828535.3 Hylobates moloch | reverse complement strand
ACTAGCAAGAGAGGGAAACTAACAAGAGAGGGGGAAACTAGCAAGAGAGGGAAACTAACCAGGGGGGGAAACTAGCAAGAGAGGGAAACTAACAAGAGAGGGGGAAACTAGCAAGGGGGGAAACTAACAAGAGGGGAAAACTAGCAAGAGAGGGAAACTAACCAGAGGGGGAAACTAGCAAGAGAGGGGAAAAACTAGCAAGAGAAGGTAAACTAGCAAGAGAGAGGGAAACTAGCAAGAGAGGGGAAAGTAGCAAGAGAAGGGGAAACTAGCAAGAGGGGGAAACTAACAAGAGAGGGGAAACTAGCAAAAGAAAGTTGTGAGCACACTCATTTGCTGTTGGCTTCAATTCACCAACATCCTCCCTGCTTCCTAAACAAAGACAGAGAAATAGACACAGAAGTTTGTTTTCAATCTCTCAAATCTTTCACAAATAACATCCAGAGATAGCCATACAGGAACACTAAAATGAGGAGGTGAGAATGGGAGTTCATATAGAGACTGGAGAGAAGGTCCCACCAGGGGGATGAGGTTGGGAGTACAGAGAGGTGGGTGGCCAGGAATCAAAATCCCTGGAGACAAAATACACTTACTAAAGTTCAATCATCACACTCTTCAGGAAAATTATTTAAATAGAGCCAATTAAAAATGACAATGAACAATTCCAGGGTAAGTTCAGTTTTTCCAGCAGGTTCTATCTTTGAATACTTCACAGTCATTACAACAAAAGAAAAAAAAAAGAAAAAAGTCTCATTGCTAGTATTGCCCTTAGATATGGGCACAGACACCTCAGGTGCCCTGTGCTTTCAAGTACCTTCCTCAGAATGTCCCAAGTCCCCCTCCAATACCCAGGACTGGATGGTGTCATTAGGTAGAGTACCCCAGGCCTGGACCTAGACCCGGACCTGTATGGGCCTCAGTCCCAGGCTTGGTTTCTCCCCTTTATGGTTTGTTCCAACTTTTTAGTCCACCCATGCAACCCATCAGATGTTCCATGGAGCACTAGGACTCATGTCTGGATCAGGCTGTCTTAAAGCCTCAAGGCCAGGCCCTTGTTCCAGGGAGGGCAGCCAGACAAGCTGACTACTGCTTCTGGCCAGCACAGTATTTCTTTTCTGGGACTGCAAGAGAGTCGGCTACCAGAATGGTGCTGACATACTGACTTGAAGTGATTCTAATTATGTAGACAAGGGCCCTACACGACTGAGGGAAGCCCTCTCTACTGCAGATGGAAAGGCCAGACCGAAACCTACTTTCCTCTTAGGAAACATTCCTCAAAGCTTGGTTCTTTTTTCTGTCTACCATATGAAGGTGGGGATATGCAAGAATGGAACCCCAAACTGGCGAGGCTTTTAAGTTGAGGAAATATTGGGCAACTGAGTTGGATTGAAATGCCAGTCACTTCTCAACATTTAATGACCAGTGAAGGAAGCCTAGCTGGCCACCATGTTCAGGAAGTAGGCCTAGATTAAGTTGAGTGAAACTTCACATGTAGATCTACCATGGAGCTAACAAAGCTCATGCGTCAAGAGTTTCTTGCTTGCATAGGCCCCTTCCAAGGCCCTGGGAAAGACCCTGGTAATAGAGTCACATGATCATGTGATTTTTTTTTTTTAAATTTGTAAAAGTAGGTAATTTACACTATAATCTGTGGAGATCACTGTCTTGCTCCACTAGGACTTCTTCTACCACATTTTCCCTTCAGCTGGGTGACAATGGGAGTGTCTATGGGAATCCCCATCTAAGGGGACACTGTGTAGCAGTAACATTTAATTATGATTCAGTGGGGGAATATTTGTATAATTTGCAGTCACTTCTGTGTCTAGTTAAATTGTTCCAACAGTATCAGTAGGAATGGCTTCTAGTAATACTCTTACTATCCACCATATTAACACAAATATGCAGGGACCAACATAAAACTGATGGCAAAATGATTAACAAACTCATTCATCAATTCAAAGAACATTTAAGATTCAGTTGTTAAGCGTATGTATACATGCCTACACATCGACACACACAACTTGAAATGTCCTGAAATCTTTTTTTTCTTTTTGAGACAGAGTCTCACTCTGTCACCCAGGCTGGAGTGCAATAGCATGATCTCGGCTCACTGCAACCTCTGCCTCTTGGGTTCCTCTCAAACTCCTAATCTCAGGAGATCCACCTGCCTCAGCCTCCCAAAGTGCTGGGATTACAGGTGTGAGCCACTGTGCCGGCCAAAATGTCCTGAAATCTTATACAGCTCCTATCATATATGAAAGAAATGTGTAAGAGTTTCTCCAAAATGTAATAATCCTAAAAGTTTTACCAATAATGTAGTGGTGAAACTACCAATAACAAATGGTGAAACTGAAAGAAACATTTCTAAACTATTTTTAAAAATCAATTTTCGATCAACCATGCTAAAAGAGGGAATTATCTATTCTCTCTAGAAAAAAATCACAAAATTTCACCAAATAATGAAGTTATGAGAAATTTGCAGTAAAAAAGTTTCTCTAGAGGCATATCTTCAATAAAGATTGATACTTTTCTAGGTATTTTGACATTTGTGGAATTTATCAACTTAAAATTTTAAAATTTCCTTTGATACAGTTCTATTCCAAATAAACATTCATTTCACACCTAATTTTGCATTCCCGATTATATAGTATTTAAGAGGGCTCCCTCAAATTACAGAGGTTTTACACTCCCCAAAACCTGGATCTGCCCCTGGCCACAAAGAAGTGGATCATTTGAATGCTCTGATCGTGGGACTTTCCTGGGCAAAGGGTCTGCAGGTTCCAAGATGCTTCAGCCATCCTTTGCCAATGAATCAAAGAGATTTCTAAGAGTCTGCCTGCTTTTGGGTATTTTGTATGGCAGAAGCTCCATCTTCCTAAGCCTTTCAACTACCTACTATAAATGATACATTTGGCTGAGTCAGGTGGTCTCCCCCAAATCCACACCAGGCAGGAAGCACTAGCACCTCCTCCCTGCATGCGTGCTCTAGACCAGTCCTTCGCCTTTATGTTGATAGCACCACCAGAGGATAAAACATGAGAAGTTTTAATTGGTTTTTTTGTCTCCTGGGTCAGCAAGGACAAACACTGCCTTGTGTTGCCTGGTTTTGAGATCCAACATAGAACTTTTCACATTTCTTTTTTGTCAAGATGCATAGAAAATTGATCAGAGGCAATCTGTGGAAGAAACCTGGGGGCCCTGGCTAATCAAGACTATCACAGTGGGGATCATTTCAGGGATTCTCCTAAGGGTACCTTTTTTAAAAACGTGAAGCTACCTGGCACAGTTTCAACTCTCTCCAGCTGGGTTCCCGGCACACACCTGGTTTCCCTCATCAAGTCTTCTCCGGGGTACTTAGCGTTGAGATTTTTTTTAGTGTTGTCTGCAGAAAGTTGCCATTGCAGAGCCCAGCTGTCATGGGGAGGCTTGCCAAGGGAGATTTTCTGCAGAGGGCCCAAGATCAAAGCAGCATCTTGCCTTGAAAGTTTGGAGCATGAGGGAGGAGGGAAGCCTCCCAGCGTGTGTCCAGTTGTGTGGGTCCGAAGCTGTCCCAGGTGAGAATGGACACATCCCTCCCTCCGAGCTCAGCTGCGGGTTAAAGGGCAACCTCCATAACCGCTGGGATGATTTTAACCACAGCTAATCCTAATACTGGGTTTTTGAATACTAAATATACAGCATAATGACATACCTCATTTTTATTCACATATGTCAGAAATTTATCGTGCTGAAATAACAATTAAGGAAACAGGGGTTAACGGTCACACAGCTAGTACATGATAGAGTCTGGATTTAAAGCCAGGTCCTAAACTGCATTTCTAGAGGAAAAGGTGACTTATAATTTCCTAACACAAAAGCAAAATTGAAAACACTGGAACATGAGGGTTCCTACATGTTTCTGTGGGAGAGCACAGGTGCCATCACCGGGCTATGAGCTGTACCTCAGATCGTTCCTTCCAATTTGGGCTACTTCTTTTGATGCATCGAGGCATTGGCTAACAGTAAAATATGCCAAGAAATTATAAAGTCTTTAACAAAGTGATTTCCCACATATTATACCATTTAAATCTCTCAACAATATGCTGAAGTATGTGTTACCCATTTTATAAAGAAACTGAAGCCCCTGACAAGGTACAGAGACTTTCCTAAGATGACACAGCAAATCTTTCCTAAGATGACACAGCAAATGGCTATGGGAACTCCAGTCCCACCTCTGACTCACTGGAGTGGTCTCTGTGCCACAGCTCAACTGTGTAACATGTAGCACCATTCTTTCTTCCTGCTGGCACTATAATCCAAACTCATTGGCTATTCAGTACATGTGCTGAAACAAATAGGGAGACAGAAGATGAAGTGTGATTCCAAATAAAATCTGCTTATGTGCCCCCCACACACCCCAAAAGGAAAGTGGGGGAGAATCATTTGATTGTGCAAAGGTTAGCTACACTTTCCTGAATTTTCAGTTGGTCAACCTTACTTGGGGTTGATTATTCAGACATGATATGGCTGAGACCATTACCAAATATCCCACCCCTCCTGGTGGAAGAGTCGGGGATGGCATGTGCATGCTTATGGTTGGGTGTGAGAGAGAGAGAGAGAGAAAGAGTGTGAGCAGTGGGGAAGGGGTTCAAGTCCATAGCCAGTGACTACCTGGCCAGTCTCAATGAACCAAAGAAAGAAAATGAGATCTCTATGAACCAAGAGATGAGGTAATCTCAGACAACCAGGCTTTCAGATATACCAGAGCAGGACATCAACACAGAGGGCTGAACACAATGAGAAAAAGGGCTGGTGGAAAAAGATGGGAGGTCCAGCACGAGGTATGCAGATGGCAGGGAGGCACTGACTGATGAACACAGAAGAAATTTTCCAGATTCTGGGTCTGGGCTCTGGAATCCCTTTTAAGAGCAGACTCCCAGCAGCCCCAGCTGGGAGCAGGACCTTGCAGAGGCAGGCTCAGGATGCTGACTCCTCCTGTATCTTGGCTCCTCTCCTTGTACAATGATTGCCGCTCCTTTGGGTTTCAGAGTCTGGAGCTGGGAATCAGCATACCTGGGTTCTAGACTAAGCCCCACTACTGACAATCTGTGTGACTTCAGAAAGCTCATCCACTCCTAGTTTTTCCATAAATATGAGAATAATTATTCACCAACAGTACCCAACTCACAGAATGCCATTAGGGCAATGTTAAATTATGCAAGTCAAAGAACCATTCTAAACTCAGAAGTATATCTGTACTCTGGCCTTGGTTACAATGTGGCCCAAGTCAAACCAGATGAGTTTACACAATTCTCTAGGATAATAACAACAACAATAATAGTAACCCTTACATAGCACTTACTATGTTACTAGAATCTAATATGTCTGAGATACTTAGAATAATCTTCAAAACAATCTATGGGATGGATACTAGCATTGTCCGCATTTTCAAAGGAAACCAAAACACAGAGATGTTAAATCACTTGCCCAAGGTCATGCAGAAAAGTGGCAGGTTTAGGGTAGAAGCTCAGGAAGTCTGCCTTCAGAGCCTGTTGTTCTTAACCACTATGTGATAGTCCCTCTTGCTAAAGGATTAAAGAAGCCAATGACCCAAGTGTCCAGGGTCTAGGAACCTACAGCATTATTATAGACACATTTAACTGTGAGTCAAACCAAAGTGGAAAATCTAGATTTTACATGGTAGGTGGGGTGAATAACCATTTTACATATGCCAAAATACAAACCAAAAAAATTTAAAATAAAGCAAACTTCACAAAAGGATTCAAGATAAAACCTCATTTGGCAGCAAGCTTCCTAACATGTTTAAAGATTCAATTTACACAAAAGAGCTAATACTTTTTCAGGAGGTCAATAGTTACTTGTTTCTAGGGCTCCCTTTATCACAAATATAAAGTAAAATCTGAAGGAGACAAGATGCCAATGCCAAGGTCTCCTGGGTAGAGTGTTACAGAAATGAATTATGCTTCTTTATACGTACACCCTGTGCAGTCCCTTCCCATATTTGTTCTACAGTTGGTATGTGACTTGCTTTGGTCATGGGACATTAACACACATGATATAAGTTGAACTTGAAGACTACCTGCACTATAGGGCTTGTGCTGTTAGAATACTCCTCCCATGTGAAGTGCCTTATGCTAGCCTGTTAGAGACAGGTACGTTAGCCAACACCCAGTATCAACCTCCAGACATATGAGTGAGGTCATCTTAGACTATCCAGCCCCAGTTGAGCCTCCAGGTAGATGTGGCTGCATGAGTGACCCAGAGTGAGACCAGCAGAAGAACCATCCTGCTGAGCCCTGGCCAAACACATGATCTATAGAATTGTAAATATCTGTTGTTTTAAGCCACTAAATGTTGGGGTGGATTATTATGCAGCAAAAGCTAACGTATAGAGGCCACATCTAAAGCATTTCATGGGGTAGCAATAACAATATGGAACCTAGAAATTGTTGGAAAGCCTGCAACATTCTCACAATTAGGTAGGAAAGTCATTTAGCTAAAAAAGTGGCATCAGAAGTGCTGGGTTGAGAAGATAGCATGTGCTGTTATTGCCTGATTTTACCTACCTTTCTCTGTGACTTCTGAGTCAAGTAGATGAGGAAGCTGATCTTCACAATCACATTAGTAGAGCAGAGGAGAAAAAAGGAAACAAGTCTATTCAGAATATTCACTGATAAGAAAATGTGCTACAACAGCACCAATGATATCACTGGTCAGGTTTACAGCCACACGGTGTCTTCTGCTTCTGTCCCTCCTAGGCCATTACTGTTACTCCCTTAGCATTACTGCTACAGATTGGAAAAGTGGAGGCACAGAATAGGGAAAGGACTCAACCAAAGACAAAGAAAACCTCTCAGCACTCTGAAGCCAAGAGGCCTGCTTATCTCTGGTGACAGCAATACTGTGAATAAAACCATCAACCAGTCCAACGTATTTCTTTATAAATGAGAAAAAGAAGCTCACAGAAGATAACTTGTCCAAGGCCACATCGCTAAATATGATTAAGCTGAGACATGAACCAAAGTCCATGGACTCTAATATTCTACAGAGACCTGGGACACAGGACATGTCTAAAAATCCTTCTGTCCTTGATTTATTTGAGAATATTGGCCAACTGATCATCTAAGACAGCCTAGAAAGCCATAAGACTACAAAGTTTTTCAAACAGTGATTGGGAAACTTGGTTGACTAACAGATATAAGAAGGGAAAATTCCACCAAAATTTCATTATGACACAGACTGTGAATTTACTTGTAGGCCCTCCCCTTCTACTTCTATCAAAGTGATGATTAATAATGACCACAAGGAGCATATTTATAATACTATGGTCTGAATGTTTGTTCTTCCCTCAAATTCGTATGTTGAAATTCTAATCCCCAAAGTGATGGTATGTGGAGATGAGGCCTTTGGGAGGTGATTAGGTCATAAGGGTAGATCCCTCTGATGGGATCAGTGCCCCTATAAGAAGAGACTTGAAAAAGCTTGCTTCCTCTCTCTCTGCTATGTGATGATACAGTGAGGAAGTATCTTCACCAAGAAACCAACCCTGCTGGCATCCTGATCTCAAACCTCCAGCCTCCAGACTGTGAGAAATAAATGTTTGTTGTTTAAGCTACCTCATGTATGGTATTGTGCTGTAGCAGCAAGAGCTGACTGAGACAATATCTTAGAGAATAAAGAAAACATTAACTTATGGCTTGAAGTATAAACAGTAGCTAACAAATACTTCTGCAAATCACTCTTAAATCCTGGCATATGCATATGTGCCAAACCTTACATGTATATCTGATTTTATTTTATACTCTAAAGGAAAATGCCTTGTCTCCTTTTCTATTTCTAACTTATTGTATGAATGTGAACAAGTGGTTTAACTACTCCAGGTCTCAAATGTTCCATCCAATAAAACAAAGCCATTGGACCACCGAGTCTGAAGCAACAGTAGAATACAGACGTTGGACTTTGGACACAACACAGTTGACATTGAATCATCCAGGACCTAGCATCTTGCTAGTGTCTGGCTGTGTGCCTACGCCTCACCTCTTTCTATGTCTAGATAAATGGAAAAGACACACCTTCTCATAGGGCTTGGTAAGGATGAATAACAACACACATAAAGAACCCAGCACCATGCCTCATTCCTAGGAGTGCTCAATAAGGAATAGCTAATGATAATGATCCATTCATCCCTCAAATATTTATTGAGCTTGTACTTGGTGCCAGGCACTATTCTTTGTGTGAAGAACAGAGTAGTTAACAAAACCAAGGAAACTCCCTGGCCCATCGAGCTGGCATTCTAGTGCCGGGTAATCCACTACACTAACAATACAGGAGCTACGGGCCTTAGGTCGCAGCAAGGGTTCCCTGTTTCCATCCCCACTACAGAATCCAGAGCAGTTAGTGCCCGAAAGTCTCACTCTACGCTGGCTAGGTCCTTGCCACCGTATAGATCATATACTATCATGGGTCCCCTAGGCCTCTCATCCCCAGCCCAGCATGGTATCCACCAGTGAGGGCATAGCCAGGCCTGGGTTTCACATGTCTCTGCCACCTTAGCTCCTTTCCCTCACCAAAACGGTTCCCCAAGCCTGCCCCAGAGCCTTCCAGAAACCTCCGAGGAGAGGAAGTTTGCTTGGCGGCATTACCCGGGACTTCCCACCAGAGGTCGCCCTCCCACACAAGCCCAAGCAAACAGACCGGGCTTCGCCGCCTCTGCAGCGGTAGCATTATTTTCTTTCTCTATTTTTATCTATTAAAAAGATTTCTTCACAGCCATAACTTAGATCTCTACACTAAAATGGAGCAACAGGAAGATATAATGGTGCGTTTCATTTATGAATGACCTATAATAAATTACTCTGAAGTGTCCCGAGTGCCAGAAGACAGAACGCTTTGTCTGCCCGCGAACTGTATTTCACATACTTTAATTTAGCTGACACATAAAACTCATTTGACATTTTGCAGGTATTTGTGCAGGGTGGGGTGGGGGGACGACTGTGGGGCTGGGTGGGGAGTGGGGGCAGCGGGCAGAGGAAAGGATATTCGGTTCTTGTTGAGGGTTAAGGTATGCAGTCTGGGTAACCCTGGCAACACGAGGTCGTCCCCCAGCTGATTGTTGTCCAAGATGAGTTCCTCCAGGCTCCTGAATGCACTCAGTCCTTCCAGTGACCTGCAATGACAAAGGCAACAGGAAAAATGATCCTGCACTAAATCAGGGAGGCCATTATGAGCCGAAATAAATATTTTAACCTTCCCTTTCAGGACTGGGAATAGTTTGGGCTTGGTGCCTGTCAGCAAAGTGAATGACAAGAATTAGTAGCAGGAGTCGGGGCGGGGGCGGCGGGGGAGAAGGGGCCGCTGGCACCCACCGCATCCTTCACGCATTGCCAACATGAAGGATGAGGGTCACTTAGTGAGTAGCCAGGATCCAAAACAAAGGGCTTCAGATACGGCCTGCAGGATAAATTTGTCAATGTCTTGTGCCTTCAGGCACCCAGCCTCGGCTGACCCTAACCTCCATTCCCAAGATAAATAACTCTGTCACAGTTCACCTTCATTCCCTGGACACAAATTCAAGTTGTCATCCATCATTCCTGCCCAGAAATATCATACCCTCTTACAATAATAAATATAACTTCAAGTATCATTTCTTAGCAGTTCTCTGTACAGTCGCGGGGGAAACGACAGGGAAGGCTTCCTTTCTCTTCGTTCACATCCTTTGACTTTTTTTTTTTCCTCTGCCTTTTTTCTTTTCTAATCACTTAATTTGCTTCTGCCCAGCGTCCCAGTGGCTGCCCCAAAGGCAAGGCATCTGCAGAATTACATAATCACTCCGGTCTGAGAGGGCTTTTTCTTTTATTATTTCTTTTTATTTGTTTTTGCTGCGGGTGGGGAGACGGGGGTTGGGAGAATTGCTGCTTCAAAGCTCCTGGCCTGAAGTTACTGTTTTAATTTATGGAAAGTGGATTTCTCACTTAATTTTTGAAAGAAGTGTAGAGTGCAACCCTGTAGATGTTGAGGCAGTAAATAAAAAGGCAACTGAAAGAATTAAGTACCCGGCTCCAGGAAAAAAATAAAACAGCAGAAAGGGAAACATAGCCTTGCTTATACACATCGCTGAAAGTTAACTCTTAATTTTATGGGCTCTCATGAGTGTTGGGGGTGGAGGTGACACGGGGTAGTTGTGCACAAGTGCTTGCCTGGGCACACACAGACATTAATTAAAGCAAGCCGGCCGGCGGAGGGGCTTACACAGAGACACAGACTCCCAGCTCGTTCACCTGCCAGACCCAGGAGATGTGCTGAGCCTGCACAGGCTGACAGCTGAGCTACGATGTGGACCAGAGGGAGACTCGTAGGGGATGCCTGGCTATTCTATAAAATGTGACGAATCAGGGAGATGTCGTCCACACTATTTATTCATTTACTGATAGTGCTTCCATTACAGCCCCGTGTGCTTGCATGTGCAATGTCTGCACATCTGCTGTGAGTGTGAACTTCAGCACCAGAGCTTTCCCAAGGCATCCATAACTCCCTTGTGGGATCTCTGCCAAGAGGACTCCAAAATAGGGAGTCAATACTTACGAGGTGTAAAAATGTGTTGTAAGTAATTAAATCTGTAGATTCCACTGGGCCCAGAGCTCTGCCTGCATGTTCCATTCCTGCCAGACCTCAGGGTGGTCCCACCCAGGACTTGACTCCCAGAGCACACCTGCTCCTCCAGCCGACACTGCCAGCCCCACCGAGGGAGGAGACATTTTGGAGTAGGGGTCCAGAGGTCATCGTGTTTCATTTCCTCCTCCTTTCTCTTTTTCCTCTTGGTTCCGAGAGGCAAAACACAACTTATGAGAAGTGCTTGAAGGGCTGGATATCCCATTTATCCTGATGTGATGATTACACATTGCATGCCTGTATCAAAATGTGTCATGTGACCCATAAATATCTACACCTCCTATGTACCCACAAAAAATAGAAACAAAAAAAAATTTTTAAACCCACAACGTACGCACATCTAGGCAGGAAGGTTTGGGACTTTGCCTCCGCTCCTCTATTTCCTGTTGTGTGAATTCAGGCCTGTCAATAGCCCATCTGAACTCTCCTGTTCTGTGTTCCTTCCAGCTCATAGGATCTTGTCGAGAATAAGTGAAGGACGGCTAACTGGTTACTAGCATACACTGTTTTTGTTTTTGTTTTTTCTTTTCCTTCCTCCTTTTATTCACTGTTTTGTTTCCTGACGCCCTGACTCTGGGGGTGTTTGGAATTCAAGGGACGAGCCCATGAACAAACCCACAGAGGAGGCGTGCAGCAAGTCAGGCCTTGTGCAGGGGACTTTCGGGCTCTTCTGAAGACCCTTCCTCCACTAGGGGTTAGGGAGTATGTGCCAAAAGGCTTCTCAGGACTGGGCCCGTTTACCACTTCGGGAGGTGAGGCCACTTCCCCTTAGGGAGCCTTAAAGGTGGCTAACAAGTCCTTTGTGCACAAACATCAGTTGGACTCTGCTCAAAGGCAGCATCCAAATACACATTGTTCCTGAGTTATGTTATGCAAATAGTAGACTCTTCTGATGAGAATCAGCAAATGGTTGGCAACTGGCAAGCAGAAGAAAGCTCCTTTCCAAGAGTGCTCCAGGGAGGCATAAAGCAAAACGACACAGCATGAAGATGAGGAGAGCCCAGGAGCACCAAGGAAGCGCCCACCTCCATCCAGCCAGCCTTTCTTCCCCTCAGTGTGGGCTATGGGGCAGAAATCCATGCCAGAGTGAGACTTCCCAGAAGAGCTGGGAAGATCAGTCTCAAATCCCCTGTCACCTGTCTGGTTTTGAGACTCTTTTTGCCATGTGACGTTATTAGCTGCTCAGTAAAAAGAGAACCATATTACATGGGTGATTGCTAATGAATAAATCCCTGTTTTCATGTTATCAGTGTGGTGTGCTCCTGGGGATTTAATCAGCTAGATCAAGAGCTGAGGGCTGGGGCACAGAAGTCAGGGGGCAGAGAGCATAGTAAATGGGGGTACTGGGGAGGATAGGTTTTGGGGGTCCCAGCTGACACATGGACGACAATACATATACACCTGGAAGGAGGTGGCTTTACCCTTTTTTTTTTTTTTTTTACTGTTATTTTTACTGCTGTTTTCTAGGAGGTACAGGAGAAAAAATATGTGTGTAGATCTTTGAGTTCATTCCCCTATATGCCAGGTGCCTGCAAATATGTGCTGTTAAATAAAATGACAATTTGTCTGCTATCACCTTGTGTATGGACAGCAAAATGCACCCCAAAACCAGATCCCTGGTGGAGGTGCCAACTGTCAGTCCAGCATCACTCGCCAGCTTCCTGGAGTAGTGCGATGTCTGAGGTATGGGCTGGGGGCTGATAGGAGAGAGCAAGGTTTCACCCAGGACCTAGGCACAGCCAGGTGGAGGGAGATCATCCAGGCCTGGATTGTTCTGGAAACCTAATCAGCACCCCTGGAACTCCCTGCAGGCTGCCTGCCTCCCCCTCCACCAGCAGCAACACAGCCAGGATTTCACACACAGGTACCATCCTCTTACCTCCTTCCCTCGTTCCCACGGCTGCAGCGGCTGCTGGGAGCATCCCAGTGCCTTTTCCAAAGTCACATCAAAATGACAAAACATCACAATGCATTGGGCTCCAGTGGATTCAAACGGAGAGAACTTTTAAGTTTCCACTGTAATTAACCCTATCCTCGTTAAGATAATTATGATCAAGCTTCCTGTCAGAGTTAATATCCCAACATCATCGCCTGTGGCTCACGCTCTGCCCTCATTAGCTTATGAAAACAGCAGTGCTGAACAGGCGTGCAGCCCTGCTCAGGCCAGGTCAGTGGCTGGCATGGGGGGGCCACGGGTAGGGGGCCAGGGGCCCCACAGAAGGGCCACCCCTTGAGCCCCAGTCCCTTCTGCTCCTGGGTGGGCACAAATCAGTGACCTTCATCCTTTCCCTGCAAATGAGCCACTCACCAGAATGGAGGGGAAGAGCCAGGGCCTGGGCCCGGGTAGGGCTGGTAGCCTTGGGCAGGAGCCTCTAATTTGTAGCCATCCTTCCCTGCCCCTTGCCCAGCCAAAAACCAGCCAGAACACTGTACCACAAAAACCACCAGAGGATACTTCCAGAACCCCTGGATCAATCCTTGGATCTAGGCTGTGCTAAGAATTCAATCTCTCCTTCCTCAGCTCCAGCCTATACCAGGAGTGACAGGGCTGCGCCAGCATGAGATGGGCAGCAAACAGGGGGAACAGCTGACCACAGACCCTAAAACGAGAATGTCTGTCTCTTTGGGACTACATTTGGCCCCAAATCCAGGAGCAAAGGCTGGGATGTTCTCAAACCAATCAAGAAAGCAAGATCTCCACAAAGATCTTTACCTACTTCCTCGACTCTAAATATCCCTGCCCATATTTTTAATTGAGAAAATGGGGTGGCCATGGAAGTTCTAGAGGGCCTAACCTGGGTCTGATGTCTACCACCCTGGCTAGGCCCCCAGACCTGCAAGGGCCGGCTGCTGCCTGTTCTGTATGGATCTCTCTGATGATTTCTGTCTGCCCAGGCCCCTCTAAGAGGGGATCTCCATGCAGCCTCCATACTCCCAGAAACCTGTTAAGTGTACAGTGAGGGCTCAGTACTGCCTCATCCACTGAGCACTGTTCAGCCACAACCTGGGAGTGTCTAAGAAAAAAAACAGCCAATAAACCCAAGCATGGGACAGAGAGCAGGACCAGCGCACTGGCCAGTGGCTAGGAGGGCAGCCTCCAGACTCGTATTCTTTCAGAGACCAGAATGCCTCCTCATGGTTTCCCTGGGGCCATGTGGCTAAGATCAGGAAAGAGTAACATTCAGCAAGTCTGCATGGGCATACCAGTTCTCGTTATTAAAATATTTAAATACTTCCTGCAGTAGGTAAATAATTGCAGCTCTGAGTGCCCTTCCTGTTACCCTGGCCACTCCTTGGCACCCCCAGACCTCTTCATAATCCAGAAACTAGGAGGCCAATGCCCACCACAGCCCAGGGCTACCACAGACCTTGCTCCAGCCAGCATCCATTCTAATTGGACAGTGCAGTTGTTAAATTGTTTCAACATTACCCTTGAGAGCAGAAATAGTAACTTGTTACTTTCCTATACTCCCCCCACCACTCCAACTGCAGTGCCTGGCACACAGCAGCTCCTTGGGAAATGTCCATATATCAACTTCCCACAAAGGCATGGCAAAAGCCACAAGGACAGTACAGGTGACCAAAAGCCACCTGGTGGAAAATGAAGGGAGAAAAGAGAGAATTGGTGAGGTATGATGTGACCACTCATATCCCACTAAATGGTCCAGTGGCAGCACAGACATTTTTAATTTTTTTGAGACGGAGTCTTGCTCTGTCACCAGGCTGGAGTGCAATGGTGCAATCTCAGCTCACTGCAACCTCCACCTCCTGGGTTCAAGTGATTCTCCTGCCTCAGCCTCCTGAGCAGCTGGGATTACAGGCCTCCGCCACCACGCCCAGCTAATTTTTGTATTTTTAGTAGAGACAGGGTTTCACCATGTTGACCAGGATGATCTCAATCTCTTGACCTTGTAATCCGCCCCCCTCAGCCTCCCAAAGTGCTGGGATTAAGGGTGACATTTTTATGCCAATACATTTTTATAATTTGTTTACCTAGTCCTGTAAGAGATATTCTTTTTTCCATAAAACTCTTTTTTATATCCATAAATGTATGGATAAAGACAGACATAGATATGTAACTCTATATATTACTACATATATTGTACATGTTATATATTACTATACATATTATACATGTTATATATTACTATATACAGTATGTAGAGTTGGCTGTGTGTATTTTTCTGCCATTCAAGTCACATAGCCATATATACATATACATACACACACACACACAAATAATTATATAAATCAACTAATCCATACTGTAAGTGTATCAAGATGAATAGAAATATCTTTAAGAAATAGAAGAACATGAAAAAGGTTCTGGCTAGGCTATGTGAGACAGAGTGTACACTGACATCACAAGGGATTGCATCTAGCCTGGGCAACATAGTAAGATGCCATTTCTAAAACATAAAAAATAGCCTGGCATGATGGTGTGAGCCTGTAGTCCCAGCTATTCAGGAGGCTGAGGCAAGAGAATCTTTTGAGCCCAGGAGGTCCAGGCTACAGTGAGCTACGGTCATGTCACTGCACTCCAGCCTGGGCAACAGAGCGAGACCTTGTTGCTAAACAATAACAACAAAATGAGGCGGTGGGTTACATGACTTTGGGGTCAAAGTCAACCCCAAAGCTTTATTGAGACCCCAACATGATGGATAATCCCTGAACTGCAGAGAGTAAAATTCAACACTCATCTGAGAGACCTGAATCCAAGACCAGCCAAAAAGCTAAAGTATTAATAGTTAACTAGGTCTGAGGCCCCCTGCACCATATCTAAGAATGCCAAGAAAACTTTCAAATATGATGCCTAAAGAATTAGTAATGGCGAATAAGGAGCTAGAAGCCTTTGGAGTTAATGTTACTTGAAAAAAGGAGGTAAGAAGGTAGATTCTCCTATTTTGGATACATGAGGTTATATGATTACCCATATGAAATTCTGGTCAGATGATAGCTCTCAGGAACCAGTATTTGCTTGCTGTAGGACAACGTGAATAATGTATCTGATCATGTTATCTTTTTTACTTTTGCTACCAGGAAGCTCAGAGGTAAACTGTGACCCAATTGTAAAAAGGTAATCCTTCATGATATCCATACCTGCTTTCTAACTTCATTGTCAAAGCTTATAATTTTTTCATAGCTTTGGTATTTCATTTATTTATATATGGCTTTTTTATTTTATTCATTCTAATAAGCTAGCCCAAACCTTTTGTAGAATGAGGTAGGATATATATCAATAAAATATAATATAGATTCTCAAACAGGCAGATTCTGCTCATTAAGGAAAAGTTTTGAGAGACCAGTTGTTAATGGAGATACTCATGTAGGAATAAAGAAGATATATATTGTATTCTCCAGCCTAGGGCAGGGTGGCTCACTGTAACCACACTTTGGATCCCAAGAAGGAAAATCATGAAGACAAGGATCAAATCATTCTGGCCAATTTTTGTGTTAGAAAATGACAATCTTAGGTAGAGTCATAACTGCTTCAAAAATGTACCTGAAGAATACTGATTAATGGCTCAAATTGCTCTATGGGTAGATTCTAGGGATTTTGATCTCTTTTTTTTGTTTGTTGTTGTTTTTGTTTTTTGCCAGTGAGTTGGTTAAGGAGATGTTTATCACATTTATAGGGGACAGGACCCTTAAGAGATATTAAGAAAGATACAGTAGGATCCAAAATGATCCTGTTAGAGTCAACCATTTTTCAGCTCAATAAGATGAAATTTCACAATGTCTAATGTAAACTAAATAATAAAGTTCAACTATCCAAAAATATTTACTCGAAAAAATTAAAAGGCATACGAAAATTGGGAATATATTTGCAACCCTTCTAACAGTCTAAGATTTAACATCCTTAACACGGAAAGAGCTTTTATAAATCATTAAGGAAAACCTGAAGGCCTAATAGAAAAATGACCAAAAACCTTGGATGGAAAATTCACAAGGAAATTTGTCAATAATAAAAATACGGGAGAAATTTTCAGCTTTATTAGGAATCTAGAATATTCTAATAAAAATATTTATATCCTTTTCATAGATTTTAACATAGTTTTGTCAAGCTTTTACTTCAAACAAACACAAGACTAATGAGACAATGAAATTGCTGGATGGCAATTTATATTAAAAGACTTAAAAATAATTACCTTTTCATCCACTAATTCCAATTCCAATAATTTATTCAGTAAATATCAAAGATGTATATAAGTTTATGTACAAGTGTGTTCACTATAGCATTTACAGTAACATTGCAAACAAGCCTAAATGCCCAAGGATTGAAGAATGATTAAATAAAGCTCAATATATCTGTATCATAAAATATTATACAGGAATTAAAAATAATATTGTAGGCAGCTAATGAGCCAGTACAATTTTCATGCTATACGTTTAAGTACCCCAAATTAAGTCACAACGTAATATAGTACACACACCAAGATCTCATGCATGAAAATTAAAAGTCATCCATATGGTCCTCACCGTTTTCCACACAAATTTTAATATGCACCAAGCTTTTCTGGGCATTTTCTTCCATGTTAATGGTTAAGAATCATCAAAGTCATCTTTCTTAGTTGTTCTAGTTTATAAACTGCTGTTAATATACAATCTTATACACGGAGACATTATAACAATTCTGTACACACATACACAAACACACTTAAATGTATATATTTGTGTATGCGTGTGTGTATGTGTGTGATACCTATCTATTTCTCCCAGATACATACCATTAACCCCCAGGTAAGCAGTTTATCAGTCATTTTTCAAATAGTTTTCTCTAGCTACTAAATTTTATATCATGAATATACATTTTATAATCAGGAAAAACCACAGTTAATATTTCTTTTAAATAAAACAAGACAATTCCACATGCATAACATGTAGAAGCTTTAGAAAAAGAGCAGTGTCTGGGAAGAGGACTTAGTATGAATTGCCAGCAACCACCACAGAAGCAAATCTGATTCCAATCCACTCTACTACTCTCCTGGCCCCTAAGTGCCTGTGCCTGGAGCTTTGTTTGAATTCCAGGTGCCAGATTCAAAGGGGTATTTGCATTCAGAAACACCATCCAAGGACAACCACCAGGAGGTGAAGGGTGTAAGAAACAGTGATTGAGACAGTCAAAGTTGCTTAACCAGGAGCAGAGAAGTCTTAGTCATTTCAAAGTCCTCAGCCAGAGGGTTCCAGAATGCAGAATCAAAAACAAATAGAAAATTATGTAAGCTTGGAGGAAATGTCTTGAATCAATTTTTTGAAACTTGTCAAAATGGAGAAGCTGTTCACTAAGGGATGAGCTGCGCTGAGAGCTACTATGCTTATTTGAACAGAGGCTAAACATTCATGGAGAATGTTTAGAGGGAACTTCTGCATAGAGATCAGATTCGATGACTTCTAATATTCTATCCAGATACTGTGGTTATCTGACTGGAGCTCCTTCCTTTATAACTACAGTTTATAAGGGCTGTTAAGTCAGTTCTGCTCTGCCAAAGGGTCCCTTATGAGTCAATCTGGTAGGAAGAGGGTAGCAGAGTTCCAGCACACTAAACTCTGCCTCATTCTCCTAGCTGGGACTCTGCAAGGCTTCTTTAATATTTTCCTAACTATAGGAAGGGTGTAACATGTGCCCATAATAAAAAGGCACGTGTTAGCACCCTGACCTCTTATAGAATGTAAACTACATATTAGAGCTACAGCTGTATTTGTGTAAAATATGCCCTATTATAGTCTTCTTATAGACTCATAGACTTTGAATCCTAGAGGAATTTTAAGCTCTTCCACTCTCCCCCCACTTCACAGAAGATGACTCATGTCCAGAGAGGTAAAGTGACCTACCTGAAAACACACATGAGTCACCAGGCCACATTTAGAACCTGTGTACATAAAGTGCAGTGCTCCCCAACTGTGTTGAACTACCTCTACATACTTTCTAGCTGTGGTCCAGAAATGGAAATTCACCATCGCCACATCCTTTATCCAAACATTGTGTGTAGCTTTGTAACCCATTCATTGTATGTCCTCAATTATTAATATAATGATAAACCTAAGCGGTTTTCGAGTTCTTTTTCCTTTCACTCTGTACTCCATGGATCTTCCTGAAGAATCTCCCAAAGAGCTAGTTCTTAGAGATTTTTTCCTTTGAAGTTAAGTATGCATTAGGTGGGACTGGCTTGAGATTTATCCACTAATGATCCCCTTGGGGTGCACCTCTATAGCTTGTTCATTCATTCATTTATAAAAATGTATTGAGTGCCAACTCTGTGCTTGGTACTTTGCTAGTCTCTGGAGCTACAAAGATGACTGTGCAATAGTCCCCTACTATTAAGCAGTAGGTATAGACAGGGAAGCAGTTACCAGATAATGCAGGGTAATAGATTGGGATGATTAGTGCTACTCTGAGAAGGGGCTGGGGCTGGTGAAGGTGATGGGCTTGAGCTAAGTCTCAATGCAAATGAATTCTAATCTTTTGAGCATCTGCTGATACTTTATTCCATATTGGTGGTGAGTGAACATAAGGAAAAGAGATAACTTGATCCTGGCACTCATGTAAGCTACAGTCCAGAAAGCTGATTTGCTACCAAAAAGCATGCGGTGTGGTATCCACTTCCAGCATGACAGGAATTCAGTGAGCACATGCATCTGGGGATACAAATGATGCACAAGTCATGGAATCTGCTCCCGATGCTCTTACCATCTATGAAGGAGAGAGACACTGGGCTTGGAATAAGGGGACACCATACAGGACAGCGTATCAGTAAGCGGCATGGATAAGATGAGCTCTGGAAGTTGAGAGGAAAGCAATGAGGGCTGTAGTAAGCCCTTTCTGTTTTTGGCCCATCCCTCCTATGCTTGCTTGTCCTGAAGATATTAGAGCAAGTCCCTAAGGACAGAGACAAGGAGCAGGTGTCTCTCCAAGAACATACTAGATGGAGGACAGCCTCCATGTTCTGCTCCCATCATTCTCCTTCTCTGGGCTATCCTCCCTCCTCAAAGCGAATCTTTCCTGTCTTTTTCCCACCCTGGTGACAGGGTTTGGCCTGGGCTTTGACTATGCCTCTGAAATTATTTTGATTCACGGCTTGAGATTTTACAAAACCACACATGCACGCAAGGAGCCTGTGGCCTCGGGATCTTGTTTGTTTTTAAGAGTCTAAAGAGTGAGTTTGTTTGGCGGGTTCTATAAATGGGGGTTTTCTTTGCTAGGGAGATGTGAGAGTGGACACGGTGTACCGCAGCCACGGTATGTGTGCACCTCGCCATGGGGCGGAATGCGGAGCCTGGTGGGGGAGGCACCCACAGTCACTGGGCAAACATATGTTGGGCCAAGAACACTGCTCTTCAACCTCATGAACTGTTTGCTTGAAAGATAACAGTGTCTCTTCTACACAAGCCTTTCACCACCCTCCATAAAGGGAATTTTTAATTCAACAGATGGTGTCTACTCATTGCAAGCCAACCAGAAAAGGAGACATTTACACGGCTGGATCTCAAGGCCCCAGGGACCCCGAGGGCCCCTAATCAAATACTTGCCCAAAGACCAGCTCCCCACGGGCAGGGCTCCCTGGAATGGACTCAGGCCAGGAAAGCCAGTAAAAACGTGCCAACTGTTGATTCTGTGAGGTCCCAATCAGCTGAAAAAGGTGAAAACATGTTTTCTGTCCCAGACTACAAGATAGCTTTATGTCTCCAGCAGGAAAGAAGGCCCCAGGAGATATGGTGACCTCCAAAAGTGGCTTGCTACTGGAGCCATTTTCTTTCTTCCAGAATAGCTCTAGCTCTATGGTTCACAAAACCTCTCAAAGAATAATTTGGTGAGCTTTGCTTTCCAGATCCTCTCATGGCATGTCCTGGGCTCTGTGTACTAGCACCTAACAACGTTAGGGACAGAGAAGAGATCAACTGTTTCCAGTTGTGCAGCATACAGAAAAAGAGTTTTTCCCAGCACTGAACCAAGGCTATTTCCTCTGTGTCTGCCTCTCTGGTTATCTGACTGCTGCTCATGGCAGCAGGAAGCCAGTGTGGTGTTTTCACAGGGAATGTGTTGCTCTGATGAGGAATATCTTGTCAACTCAATGAGGCCAAACGCAAATGTAGTTGGTAAACACACAGCATAAGACCACTCCATTTAGAGTCATGAGCTCTGTTTTCAAGTCCTGGTTTTGTGGGCTAAGACTTTGGAAAAATAACACTTAGAAAATGTAACTTTCTAATCTTTCAAGGTGGCAGAAAATCCCTGACCTGTCCAATTTGCAGATATCAGAATGGGGATCAGCTGAGATACAGTACATGAAGACAAACCTAGACCAATTGTCGTTTAGCTGAAAGATTGTTTTTGAAAAATAAATGTGGATATTTTCTTTTCAAAGGAAGAAATTAGTTGCCTCAGAAAAGGAAGCAGGTCAGTGGCTAAACCTCCAGAAGAAATACTGATATGTTTCAGAATGATTTGAATGCATGGGGAGATGGCAGCTCGGGAGAGCCTCTGTCTTAGGAACAACCAAGGAACCTGATCCAGGTCCTACCTTGGTTAGCACCTTGCTGCAGTATTTCAGTCAAACCCTTGCCTCCTGTGGGCCTCACTGTACTGTTTTGTAAACTAAGGGGCTAGGCTAGAATATTTTGGAGGTCTCTTCATTTTTAAACATCCCATGCACCAAAGTGGGTTGCAAGATGAAAACTCTCAAAGTTTTATCATTGCCTTAATTGTTCCACCATTCAGTAAAAAGTTCAGCATGAGACTGGCAGACTATCCCTAACCCTCAGATGGCCAAAAAAATGGGGGTCAGAGAGCAGGGCATGTTTCAAGCCTCAAGTATGAAATCTGATTAATAAAAATGATCTGGGGGAAGGGGAAAGTTAGGGGAGAAAAGAACTCCCGCCTGCTTTTCTTCATCTTTCATAGCAACCCAAACTAGGAAGTGAGAGGCAAAGCGTTACACGCTCAGAGGGCAAAAGATAAATGTTTGATGAATTGACCATTGGTTGTGAAGTGATGGGCTTTGTATGTGCATAATGGCTGAGCTGCCTTTCCAAGCCCATCGCCTGCCAAGATAAGAAGGCATAATGGATGGACCTTGAGATGCCCTGGACAGAGGCAGCTTTAATTTGACTGGTTTTAATAAAATTAATTCTTAAAAAAAAAAAAAAAGATGGCAAAAGGAAGAAGACAGTAATTTGAAGAGATCAGAAAGGCTGAGGATTACATATACGGAGAGTAGACATTAACCATTGGTTTTTCCATTCATCGCACTAGTCAAGTAAGCAAAAGAAGAAAGTTTGATTTTATTACCTCTATAAGTCATCAAAAAGTTTATAGGTACCCAGCATTGTCCATTGTACAGACAGAGATGCTTGAGATATGGAAATTAAACAGCCTGGTTGAATAGAAAGGTACCCTAACAACCACAGACTGCATCCTTCATTCATTTATTTATTCCCCCTACAGCAAATATTTACTGAGCATCCCCTAGCCAGGCCTAAGATGAATAAAATAGGTTTTATCCCAGCCCACATGGAGCTGGTGGAGCAGTGAGGCCTTGTGGGGAAGGCTTTCCTTGCAAAGTAAGGAAGATTATGCCAGTCTAAGGACTCCTACCATGCTAGCTGCTCTCTGCCAGGCAGCCAGATCTGCACATCCTTGCACTCTGGGCCCTGAGGCTAATTGCCCACTTCTGTATTTACTCCCTGATATGGTGCCTTGGCCCTACATTTGTGTTTGCCTTCACTCAGTTGACAAGATCAAGATAGTCTCCATTAGAACAACACATTGCTTGTGAAAACATCATAAGGCCAAGAGCAGCAATCAGACAGGCAGATGGAAGAAAAGAGCTGTCATTGAGGCCTAGGAAAAACTCTAGCTGTGCCCATGAGTCAATCACTGGTGGACCTTTGTTTCTTCTATATGCAAAATGTGGGGGTAGAGCAGGTGACTGGCTCCATCTTTTGACTAATTTGAGGCCTTCTATGGATTAGACACTCTGCCAGGCACTAGGAGTACAATCCTGTCCTCCAAAAGCCCCAAATCTCATGAAACAAGGGCATAAACAGATGACCACTGTTAACTCAACAAGATTTCAGTGCTTCTTCTGCTTCCAAGTGACCTTAAAAGGTCTCTAAGATCTCTTCTAATATCCAAATATCTTAAGATTAGTATCCTCACCTCCACTTTTCTTTGACTTTTAACATAAAGTACAGAATTACAAAGAAGTTTGGTTATTCAAGCACTGAAATGGTCACCTTCCATAATATCATGCTTTTTTTCCAGTGTCAGGAGGACACTTTTCCTTTCTGCGTAGGAAAAAGCATATGCAAAGTGCAACATTGAAAAAATGTCTTCCCCCTGCTCCCGCCTCTGCAGGTATACATTTTTCCATGACTGCAAAAGGAAAGTCACTCATTACTAAACAGCTCAGCAAGGCTCACACTATTGGAGAATATTAAGTTTTATGAGCAGGTCTCTTCTTCTCTCTCTGGGTGTAAGTGAGAAAGTGAGTGAGAGAAAAAGCCGGAGAGGCCTGGCTCAGGAGTTCAGGGTGAATTATAGACTGCCGCTCAAGATTCACAGCTCTTCGTGGTAGGAGGTTAATATTCTCACATGTCATTAGGTCTGCTGGCTCTCCTGATGGTTCATTGAAGCAGGCAGCAAATTATTTCCTCATGCTGCAGAGGACAGCACACTTCAAAGCAAGGAAACTCAGGTCAGGACAGGCTTCTGGGTGGATTAATGACTTGGGATCACCATGGGTTGTCTGTAGGTAAGAATGGGCCTGAAGCTTTTGACAAAGCTAACTTTTTGATCAGTCTTGACCCAGCTTTCAAGCCAGACCTCTAGATTTTATTCCTATCACCTTCTAAGGATCTGCCAAGACCTGCAGGAAGATTGAGTAGTGTGTCTGGTCATTTTATTTTCACTTGAAATGCCCCCACCTGCTCACCACTGACATACATCACAACTATGGGTCAAGGTAGAGCCCATTTCCTTGGAGGAGACTTCTCTGTCTGTCCCAAACCCAGCTAACCATGCCCAGACTGAATACCCAAAGGACTTCTATTTGAACACTTTCTCCACCACTGGTCCATGAATTTGGTCTATTGTCCAACTGTCCCAGGTATCTTACTCTTGTCTCCTTGGCAATTAATTAAGCTCTGTGACCATGGGCACAATAGGTTATGTCTCTTTGCACCCTACTAGCAGGCCCAAATCCCAATCCTGCCTCCTTTCCGGAAGAAAAGTCCAAGAAGAGAGGCAGAAATGTTTCTAATACAGGCTCATCAAAAAATTTATTTGAAGGCAGCTTGAAAAACATCACTTCTAAAGATAACACTAACTGAGGGAAAATTGAAGGAAGAGTGATGAAAAGTGAAAGACATTCATAGGAAGGCATGGAAAAACGCAAGGCTGACATTCCTCAGGCGCAGAATTGCTAAGTAAGCATATTTAGTACAAATGTCCACCATAGTCTATATTCTGTTCTTTTCAGGTTTTCTGAACAGCAGTGGGGGCTCTCACTGGGGTCTTCAGCACCATCTGGGAGGTTGCCATGGTGAGAGGATTGGGAGCTGCCAGGGGAACCTGGAGGAAACTCTTCTCACAGGCCCTTTCTAGGCCCCATACCCAGGGTCCCCTGAGCGGGCAGCTTGGGCAGGAGTCAGTGGCTGTGGATGCCCAAATGTCCTCATCTTAGAGTGAGGGGCCTGCACTGGGGTTGAAGGAATAAAAAGAACTAACATCAGGCAGCCCCCCATTTCCAAGGAGGTTCAAATGGAAGCTTGGGAAAGTGCTTGGCAAACCAGAAAGCACTCAAGAAATGCAAGTGAAGGTGCTTCCAGTTCCAGGCCTGTCTTCATCCTCTGCCAGACTTAGAAATGTTCCTTTTTGTTTTCTGCTCTTCCCTCCCTATCATTTTCCATAGATCCCCACTCTCTTTCTTCCAAAATACCTTTACCTGCTTTTATGTAACATGTTTTCCTGAACATGCATAGGGAAACCAAATAAAAGCCACATGTGCATATCCATGTACCAAGTATCCACACTCATATAGTACAGACAGCTGAGAGAGGCAGGGTAGGCGACCCCCATCTGGTCCAGCCTGGGTCAGACCCCACCTCAAGCAAAGCTGCCGAGCAGCCCTTCCTCAGTTCACCTTGTGTTTGATGCAGCATCCAGGAAAGCACTACCCAGGGGTCAGCAGGATGAACTCACTACATGAACAGAGGCCTCCCCTATCTGGGCTCAGATTCCTCTGGAGTGGAATCAAGGGGAGTGACCACATCAGACTGTGTAAAAGAGTGGCTCGTGGACCACCTGCCCCAGAATCTCCTGAGACTTATCAAAAATTCAGAAGCCCAGGCCGAGCCCTGACTTACATATCAGGCTCTTTGTGTGTGGATATCCATGATCTAATTCCCCAACTCATATCTATATCTACTGCAGTATAAGAACCACTGGGGTCCTCAACTGAAATACATCTTCAGGGTCCAGTCAGGTGATATACTGCATTTCAATGAATCCAAGGTGCACCAATTACAGACACAACATTATTTTATGTACTAGAAGAGAAAAAAGAAAAAAACACTGTCAATAAAGAATGACCCAAGGTTTTCCTACCTTAAAATGCCTCAGGAACATTCCTTTTTTATATCTGCTTGTTACTTTGCCAGAAAATATGAACCAAGGTCATTATTTCAATAATAAAGATTTGCTTTATAATGTCCAGTTTATGCGCTTTCTGTTAACACAACAGTTTTGTCTTTCAATGCCAAATCACGATGAGTTCGTAAATGACATGTGAAGTACCAAAAATCTGTATACGTCAACTGCAGCAAAGATAATAAGAACCACCATGACCAATTCAAGTGTGCACTGATAACAGCAACTCCATCACAGCTGCCTTCTGGTCAGTGACAATTTCAAGAAACCATCAATTTTGAGATGGATTCAGGTATGCTAACATGTAAAATAAATGTATATCTTAGAAATGCTGAAATATGACAAATGCACATAAGACAATAAGGAGTGGCCAGGACTGAAGGAATCAGAGAGCACACACTCTACTGCGTGACAGCCATATTAGTATTTGTGCTGTCCACAAACACCACAGTGAGCTGCACCTGGCCCAAGGGTACGATGACCATAAAATTTGCTGTCTAAATTGGGATACTTCCTAGAGTAAAGGGGACACTATTACTGATTATGCCATGAAAATGGCATAAACTAAAACAGTCCTGGGCAAACTGTGATGAAAGTTACCCCACCTATTTGCCAGCAAACAATAACCCCTTGGTAACATGGTCACTATAGCTGATCAATCTGAACATTTAGAATCTGTAAGATTATGCATTGATTGAAGCTTCTTTTCACTTTATGTCTTAAGAGTCTCCAGGGCCAGGCACGGTGGCTCACTCATGCCTATAATCCCAGCACTTTGGGAGGCCGAGACAGGTGGATCACGAGGTCAAGAGATGGAGACCATCCTGGCCAAAATGGTGAAATCTCATCTCTACTAAAAATACAGAAATCAGCTGTGCATGGTCGCGCGCACCTGTAGTCTCAGGAACTCGGGAGGCTGAGGCAGGAGAATTGCTTGAACCCAGGAGGCAGGGGTTGCAGTGAGCCAAGATTAAACCACTGCACTCCAGCCTGGTGACAGAGTGAGACACCATCTCAAAAAAAAAAAAAAAAAACCTCCAGAAGCCTGACATCTTTATGCCTTGTACAGTTCCCTTAAATGTCGTCAACTACCTTGCAATTACCCAAAACTACCCCTTCCTAATATGACACGTCTGTGCATTTTCCTGAGACCACTGCAAAATCCCCCAGAGATCCCTACAGTTATTTGAAGGGATTAGATCAGTGGTTCTCAAGTGGGGGCTACGTTGTTCCCCAAGGGACATTTGGCAATGTCTGAAGACATTTTTGATTGTCATGACTGGGTGGTGCTACTAGCATTTAGTGAACAGAGGCCAGGGATGATGCTAAACATCCTACAATATGCAGGACAGGCCCTGACTACAAAAATTATCTGTCCCAAAGTGTCACTGGTGTCAAGGTTAAGAAACCCCGGATTAGATCGAGGATAAGACTTTTGCTCTGTCCATTGTCGGGCAAACTTCTCTGCTTCCTTTGAGTTCTGACTATTCTGGCGAGCTGTCTTCCACAGCTGCCAAGGGTTACAGCTAAATCCTGTTGGCCCACATCATGATCTAGGAAGGAGCCTCCACAGTGATGGAAGAGATGGCACAGATGTCAGTCTCCACGAGGAAAGTAATAGAACTTTCTCAGTTTCATGGGAGCAGACAAGATTGACAGACTGCATGACTTTTCCCTTCTCCAGCGTCACTAGAAAAGAAAGTGACAGCAAACATATCAAGCAGGTTGAAGCTTCAGCTCTCATTAGCTCTCGGCGGCCCTGAACTTTCACAGATGTGTTTGCACATCTGCCCTGGAAGCCACAGCAGCCCAGGGAAATACCCCAGGCTGAATGGGCTGTCCCTCCGACATTTCAGATCTGCCCCAACACAGCTGCCTGAGTGTAGGAAGTCACTTTCATCACTGTTGATGGGCTACTTTCTCCATGGGAAGTAGCAACTGGGCTGGAACTACCACAGGAAGATACCTTCCCACACAGACACCTTTTAGAGAATGGAGACTCCTGAAGGTAATGGGAGACCTCTGACAGAAAACAAGGGGTCTGATTCAGGACCAAGGACAGAACATGAGGTATAGAGGTCTCAAATCCAGGCCAGAAACATCTCCTGTGAAATTAGTTTCCTTGGGCTACTGTTGCAAAGTACCACCAACTGGGTGGCTTAGAACAAGATAAATTTGTCTCACATTCCTAGAGTGGAGAAAGCTGAAATCAAGTTATCAGTAGGGCCACGCTCCCTCTGAAGGCACTAGGGGAGGGTCTGTTCCAGACCTCTCTCCTAGCTTCCGGCGGCGGGCAGCCTACCTCCAGCCTTCGCGTGGCATCTGCCCCAGCCTAACTCCAGCCTTCGCATGGCTTCCACCCCAGCCTAACTCTGGCCTTCGCGCGACATCTGCTCCAGCCTAACTCCAGCCTTCACGTGGCGTCCGCCCCACACATGTGTGCATCTCTTCACATGGCATTCTTTTTACAAGGACACCAGTCGTATTGTAATCAGGGCCTACCTTGCTCCAGTATGAGCTCTTCTTAACTGATGTTATCTACAACAATCCTATTTCCATGTAAGGTCACCTTCTGAGGTACTGGGGGTTAGGGTTTCAAAGTATGAATTTGGGAGAAGATCACAATTCAGCCCATATACAACTTCTAAGTTACTACTATTCTTATAAGAAATGCCAAGGTTCTCATCCAGGCCTAAGGAAGTGGTTTCATGAGGAGGCAACATCCCAAGCAGCTGTGCGAGCCAGGTATTATGAACTGAGGACCCTGAGCACTGATGCGGCGGTCAAATCCAACCTCCTTAAACACATTTATTTTTATTCTCTTTTCCTAAGACCTGGCCTCTGATTCCTAGTGTAAGATGACCATCATTCAGACTATAAAAGTACAGCATACTATTTATCTAAAGTTCACACTTGAATCCATCTTCATTCTCTGAAACACAGTCAAGAACCTAAAGGTAAGTGAATAACGCCTGGCATGAAGTCAGTGTTCAATAAAGGTGTGTTCCTTTTTCCTCCACCTCTCAGTCCCAATGATGATGTCACAAAATCAGGATGTTACAGAAGATCATAAGTATTTAGTCAGAAAACTGGTTAAAGCAGTATTTCAAGATTCTAGTTCCAATTCTTGGCCAAAATAGAGAAAAGGGAGAGAAGCAATGGTTATTATGTTGACACTAAAGGAAAACAGATTAAAAACTAAAACAAAACCACCTACCAAAATAAATAAACCAAAGCTAAAAAAGAAAAAAAAATCAGAGTATTTGGGCCACCCAGTGTAGGGGCAATGAGTAATATACCTTTTTTAGACTATTTTACCCTTTTAAAGCTATTTTCTTAATAGCCTTAAAAGAATCACCGCCATGAATCAGAAATCAACATCATCAAAGGAAAAAAGTCAACATATATTTAAATAGAATCTCCATTGCAGTTGCTTTTATCTGAAGTATTAGACAACTGCTGCACCTAAATTGTTTATAATTCTTATGGAGAGACAAGATGTCGACGTGTGGAAATTAAACAATACAAGATTCAAGGAGTAACTCAAGATAACAATAGAACTGTCACAAAGCAATATATGATTATATGCCACATAAACAATATAGAAAATAAGTGCTACAAGAACTCGGAGGGAGTGATTACTTTAGGCTAGAAGTCCAAGAATGACAGTTTCAAAGAAGTAGATTCTGAGATGAGACTTGAAAATCATAAAAGTATATATTGTATAACCTCTTTAAGAAAACAGAGGAGTTGGTAATAGAAGTTTCAGAAAGATTTTATTCTAAAATAGCTAATATTATTTAATGATTAAAGACAGCCAATGAAATCTGTTTAAGTGGATATCTCATTATTAAATGATACCAGCATAGTGGCATGTTCGGATTGATAGCTGATGGTGTGGCAGGCATCTTCTAAGATGACTCCCAGTGATCTCTCCCTCCTGGTAGTCACAGCCCTGTAACCCCTTCCACTTGAGTGTGGGCTGGACCTCTCGACTTGCTTCTAACGAACAGAATCCTGCAGAGGTGATGGATATCACTGCTAGGATAAGATTACAAAAAGACTGACTTCTGTCTTTCTGGACTTCTCCTTCTCTCTCCCTTGTTCATTGCCAAGTCATGAGCTGTCCTATGGAGAGGTCCATGTGGCAAGGAGCCAAGGTAGGTCTCCAACCAACAGCCAGCAAGAAAGTGAGGCCTTAGTCTCATGTGGAACCGAATCCCACCCACAATCATGCAAATAAGCTTGGAAAGGGATCCTCCCTGGGAAGCCTTGACAGGACTGCAGCCCTGTTCCATGCCTTAGCCACAGGCTTGTGAGAGACCTTGGGTTCAGCTGCATCCAAACTCTTGGCCCACAGAAGCTGTGTGATAAATAACGTTTGTTGTTATATGCTGCTAAATTGGGGGCAATTTGATACTTAGCAATAGATAACAAATACACCTGGCAAAGTGCCAGGGCATCTATTTCTTCAATCTTCCAACCAAGTCCCTCTCTGGCCTCATGATAAATGGATATCAAACTTAACTAACTGAGGTCAGAAGATACAAGAAGACAATACACAAGGAGGGACTGTACATCAGATTTTGAATGGCGAGTGCTTTACATTTACGTATATGATTCTGAAGAGACATAAGCTAAACATCAGGAGGTCTGGGCCTGAAACCTTCTCTGGTAGCCTTTCCTAGAGGGAGTGGATATTTAGATGCTGCAGCCAGGAGGCTAGCCTTGTAATAGTTGGCCACTCTAGGTCACGCATCCCATGAAGACAAAGTGCCACGCCCCAGAGGGCTGAGCCATGCTCACTATCCAGAGCCAGTGGGCCTCAATTCTACCATACAGGCTTCCTTCTAGATTTTTCCTGCAGCCTCTCTCCTAAAGCCTAAGCTTTAGAAGGAGCCTAAGTTGTTGAACAAAGAAGTTCAATGGCTTGAGCTCAGATCCTTCAGTCAAAGTGGCAGCATGTTAAAGCATTTTTGAGTTCTCCAAGCTGAACTGCTATTTTGTTTCACTACGTTTCTGATGATGTCAGCTTTGGCCTGTGGAAGAAATGGGATGAACCAGCACTATCTGCAGGGACTCTGTCCTTTTGGTGTGTATATGCACATATGGTGTTGAGCTGGAGTTCCTAGAAACAGATCTTGAAGTGAGGATATGAGAGCAAGTCATTTATTTGGGAAGCGATCCCACAAAACACCAGAAAGTGAGATTAAAAAGGGAAAGATGTCAATAAAGGATATAGTATGAGGTGCGTTACTGCTAAGGGCAGCTGAGTTCAACCCCGTAAGGTCAGGGATCAGCAAACTTTTTATGTAAATAGCCAGAGAGTAAATATATTAGGATTTGTGGGTCATATGATCTCTGTTAAAACTACTCAGCTCCACATGGAAGCAGTCATAGACAATATGTAAATGAATAGGCATAACAATGTTACCATATATATATAATTATATATATATATATATATATATATATTTTTTTTTTTTTAAAACAGAAACAGCTGACCATATTGGGCTGACCAGCAGTTGACCACCAACTTCTTCTCTAGAGTGGTATGGGATGTAATGTGGATCACTTCTCAGTGACATCTCAGTTAGGGATGAGGGAGCTGGGATATTAACCAACCTCCTGCCATCAGTCATTGGTTGAGGGCTGAGAAAGTTCAAGCAGCCAGAGAATAGAGTTACAGGTGTCTGTAGTTGGAAGCCATCAGATTGGCAATGCACAAGAATGGTGATTGCCAAGGGAATATGGGCAGAGCCCCAATGGGGTCTGCTAACAGCCCTTGCCCCAGCCTAATCCATTCTGAAAGAGAAAGAAAATAGGGTGGTGACAGAGAGAAACACAGAGGCCTTCTAAGATGGGTGGTGTGGCTTGTCAACTCCACTCTTCCTCGTCCTTCCTCCCTACCTCCCTCTGTCCCTGCCCTATTGGACTTGTAAGGAACTGTCGTGGTGATGAACCCAGTAGGTAGAGCTTTCTATTAACACATTTTACCTGTTGCCCCAGGTATGCCCAACCACAGCTCAACCAACCAAAGGCCCCCACTTTCTTTGTATACCCAGAGACCCTTTTATCCTTAAAGAGTGCTCTTCTGTGTGTGGGGTGATGGTTATTGTTGTTTTAATTTGAAATTAAAATGTCATTTTGCTGATTGGGAAAATCAAAGAAGGGATTGTGCAGCTACCAAGTCTACCATCAGAAGCCCCACCCCATCCTCACTGAAGGGGAGAAAAATGACCCTTCCTCTTTTCTACACCCAGTTAAAGTCAAAGCCAAAAAAAAAATTAAATTAAATCATCTTATTATGTAATTGGGACTAGGCCTGGGGCTGCAGCAGTAAAGAAGGGATTAAGGACAGCGCCACCTGGGCAGCCATTCTCCTGGGTCCCATTACCACCCCCCTCACTCCTTTTTATAGCCAACAGATTAAAATGCGAGCCTAGCAATCTTTGATCTTTCACTTGCTGACACAAATCCTTTAAGCTTCCAACATTTTCTGCTGAGGTAATTAGTACTAATTAAAAGGTTTCCAACAGTCTTTGCTCCCTTTTTTTCCTGTGTGTCTCCCCCTTCTCCCCCTCCCGCAAAGAAATTGCTTTTACAAATACATTCCATCTCTGAAGCACAGGCATCCCTCACTTTCTCCTTTATCTGACTTGGCCAGATCAAGTAGATTAGTGACTCCATTATTCCAAATACAAAGCCAGACAACAGGTTTTTACTATCGCTCCTGACCTGTTGAGACTGCATGGGCTTATATCCCGAAAGAAGCGCCTCAGCTTGTATGAAAAGACAGTCCAATTATGCAGGAAAAGACACTGTGTAGTGTCTTCTGGTGACCAAGGAAGGACACCACTTAATGATGAGGGGTTTAACTCAGTGTCTGTCACACGCACATACATGCACATGTGTGCATGCATGCACTGCCTCGTTGTGAACTGACCAGTGGCACCACTCATATCCCAGCCCACTTTGTTCCCATGCTTTATAATTGTTTGGAGGGGTTACAGGGGTTGGGGGAAGAGCCAAAGGGACTGTGTATTTAAAGGATAATGCCAAAAATTTAAGGACCATCTTATTAAAGTTTAAAAAAGACTTGGAGGAAAGCACCTCCCACCCCCCCGATACACACGCGCGCACACACACACACACACACACACACACACACACACACACAGCCACGGATTCAAATTCACAATAAAATGAACAAGTGCAGTAGGGTCCCATTGGCTCTTCACCATAGGAGTGGGACATGAAAGCTCATGCTGTATCTGGGCTATGAGCTCTGTCCTGGAACAAGAGTGTAGCCCTGACGTGGGCTTCTGAGATGCACCATGGCCTGCAGCTATGTCTGATGACAAAGTGCAGTGGCTGAAAACTCTGATTGGAAGGCACTGGTCCATCGAGGAGAGGAACCCAGTGCAGACCAAGGGCTTGAGCAACCGGTAAACAGAAGCCCAGTGTTGACAGCAGGCCTTTACTTAACTGCCTTCCAGGAACCAGCTTTGGGCAAGGCTGCTGCTCCTCTCCAGGCCATTCTGACAACCTGGCAACCCTGAACTGCACTCAGACCCTGCCCCTAACCCTAGAGTGTGACAGTCTTCTCACATAGGTCCTGGAGTTCTATGGCCAGCCTTACTCCCTCCTCCTCCTCCTATCCTGGACTTTGGGAAGGGAGCAAAGGGAAGGATAGTATCCAGCATGGCTTGTCCTCACCTCTGGGCTCCTCCTTCCATCCCATGCAATCCGGAGACACGGGAAGTCAGGGATGTGCCTATGCATCTCCCCTCAGAGTAAAGATCTTGGCCCCGTGTTTTTCCCCACCTGCACAAAGCTGACCCCTGGAGGATAGAGCTGGAACAAAATATTCATTCTTTAAGATGCCACCGCTCCACAAGGGAAGGGCACATGGTGTTAAAATCTCAGTCACGCAGAATCCCTTTCCTACCCAATGAAAACTGAGGCTCGGAGGGGTTAATATTAAGGAAATGGTGATGGCTACTTTCATGAGCACTTAAGACTTGCACATGACCCTGGCATGCAGCTCTCACCTGCCTCGCCCACTCACCCTGAGAGGCAGGTGAGACCTGCTCCACCAGTCACATGGAGGAACTGAGGATGGAGGGGGTGGCCTACTCGCTCATGGTCACACACTGGCTCACGGCAATGGCTCCATGGCCCTGTAGACCATCCAGAGGTACGGGAGATGAGATGGCCACATTCCCACACCCCTCATCCTGGCATTCAGCATTTTTGGGGGATTGGAAGTGGCCCCTCTCCTCATTCTTCCGGGTGGACTACACCAGTGGCTGCAGCCAGCAGACCCCTTTCCTGACTGGCTGCTGGGGTCTTTTGTGATAAATGGATGAAAATCCTCCTTCAGAGCCCCTGGGCTTAGAAATTAGTCACTTCACACCCCAAATGAGCTTTGATGAGGCTCCCACGATTAGTGTGGGATGCCACTAAAAAATATATCCACTCTCTACCCCATCCTCCAAAAAAAAGTTAACACTGAAAAGTAATGGATTTAATGATCTAGAAAATCTAGATGCTGGAAACTCTAAGGGAGATCATATTAAATTAGACCAGTACAAACAAGCCAAACTCGATTTATCCTCTTGTGGTTACAGATTTTATCTACTAAACCAGGTTTTCAGGGCTAGTCTGTTTTCAATGAATAGAATTTTTGAATGTCAAGTCCCAGGATTCCTAGTGGAAGATAATTTACCCTCAGGATCTCCGTTCAGCCAGGGCTGGCCATGCTTGGATCTCTGCAGAGGGCCTGAGACACAGGCCAGTCCTCTTCCCGTTCCTGTGGCCAGGCCACCTGTTGAGGGCCAGCCACAGGCAGATTCAGAGGTGGCAGAGATCAGGATTCAGGGAGAAAGAGGAATTCTTTCCTTGGCTCCTCCCTGAGAGAGTAAGGAGGCATGAGAGGGGGAGTGGGAGGGTAAAGAAGCTGCAGAGAATGTCCTGGAATGGATGTTGCCTACTCTTAAAAACATGGATATAGCCTGGGCACGGTGGCTCACGCCTGTAATCCCAGCGCTTTGGGAGGCCAAGGTGGGCAGATCACGAGGTCAGGAGATCAAGACCATCCTGGTTAACACAGTGAAACCCCGTCTCTACTAAAAATACAAAAAATTAGCCAGGCGTGGTGGTAAGCACCTGTAGTCCAAGCTACTCAGGAGGCTGAGGCAGGAGAATTGCTTGAACCCAGGAGGCGGAGGTTGCAGTGAGTCGAGATTGCGCCATTGCACTCCAGCCTGGGCAACAGAGTGAGACACTGTCTCAAACAAAAAAAAAAAAAAAAAAGATATTAATTAGATTAAGAGTACCCTAAACACCAACATGGACCGGGCACTTAGGGAAATACCTCAGGGTACAGTGGAATCTCTAGACCAAAAGTGACACAAAGCCATTTTAAGTCTTCCTTCATCCTGGAACAGTAAGGTTTGCCTCTCAATGCAATGGTGAGGAAGCCTTTGGCTGCCCAGCCTTGCTCTCCAAGGCCTTTTCCCAGGCCTGTTGTGCGGGAAAAGGCGGCCACCTTCAGAGGGAGGGAACTTGGCTGCTATGCTGATTTGGGGAGCTGCTAAGACATAATTATAACAGAGAGAAGGCGGGTGGGGGGGGAGGGAAGGAAATTACCTTTGAAAATTATGAAAAATACCTTGACGGCATCTCTTTGAGGCTCACATTTAGCTCTCGGAAAAGATTTCTGCCAAAGGGTGAGTTCTGACAGGGGGAAGATGAAATGAGGGGCTGGGGGAGGAGGCATTGAGGGGGGTTGCTCGGCAAAGAGGCAGCCGTCTGTCAGGACTGATGACTCGGCAGCTGAAGTCAGACTGGGATACTTACCCACCCATTTCAGGGAGCGGCTGGGGAGGAGAAGAAAAACCTGGATAGCAACCAGTCTGGCCGAGATGACCACAAAGAGACACACATAAAAGCTGGTCAGGCCCTCAGACCACTGGGAGGTTCCCCCTAGGCTCTGATGATACATGGGAATGAATTAGGTTTGGAAGGTAATGCAGAGAGTCCCTGGCTCTGTTGAATCTACCTAGAGCAAGGCTGTGAGCTCCTGGCCCGCAATCCACACTCACATGTCAGAGGGATGCAGGCAAGGAGAGAGCCGACAAATCCCATCACTTCTTTTTAGGGGCCCCCTAGCTTCGAATTTTAAGACATCACACTTTTCTGCACCATTCCTGGCTAATGCGAGCTCATCAAAAGGCTATTTTCCTTACTTAATTCCAAAAGAAGCAGGAACTTCTAACATAAGTTTTTTTTTTGTTTGGTTGCTATTTGATGAGGGATGCATCTTAGTTTAGTGAGAAAAACACAGAACTGGGAGTCAGAAGCAGTGGGGGTCCCAAAGAGTTGGGGAGGGGGCTAGTGGGAGCAACCACCTTGGCAGAAAGGGGTGTTTTTAGCTCTGACATTGTTGAGAATCAGCTCATGGTGGTCATTAAAAGCAGAGTGGGCCGGGCGCGGTGGCTCACGCTTGTAATCCCAGCACTTTGGGAGGCCGAGACGGGCGGATCACGAGGTCTGGAGATTGAGACCACGGTGAAACCCCGTCTCTACTAAAAAATACAAAAAATTAGCCGGGCGTGGTGGCGGACGCCTGTAGTCCCAGCTACTCGGAGAGGCTGAGGCAGGAGAATGGCGTGAGTGAACCCGGGAGGCGGAGCTTGCAGTGAGCCGAGATTGTGCCACTGCACTCCAGCCTGGGTGACAGAGCGAGACTCCGTCTCAAAAAAAAAAAAAAAAAAAAAGAGTGAGGGGATTTGTTATTGTTTGTAAATTCCCTGCAGACAGTGCAGTCTCTTATTACCTGCACCTGAGCAACCTGCTACCATCCCTACCCCAGGTACCCCACTGCTCAGGAGACCTGGGTTCAGGATCACTTCTGCTCCCTGCAGTATGTGTGATTTTGGACAAGGCATTTGATATGTCTATGCCATAGGCTCTTCATCTGCAAAAAAAAAAAAAAAGGAAATTGGCTAAATCATTACTAAATCTCCTCCACTTAAAAGTTTCTAAAAACTCATATTTTCTCCCTAAATATTTCAACTTAAAAAGTCAGCAGTGGAAAGGATCTCCCATGACTATGTTTAAGGAAAACACAGGCTCACATGGGCAGTGCTTAAAGATGGGCCCCTTCTCAGAGAGCTCTCCAGCACCCGTCAAACATTGCTTCCATCTTCAAAGGCAGGGAAGAAATTCTCTGAGCCAAAACACTGCCAGCCAGTTTGTCCAGCATGGCAGAGGACTGCAGTGTGGGCAGCCATGGGAGTGTGTGCCCGGTGGGAGGCAGGTTGGCACTGGCCACGCCAGTCCCCTGTGCCCTGCAGCCAACGATGCTGGGCGATGCCACCTATTTATATAACACCTCAAAAGAGAAGCCAGCCTCGGAATTGAAGGCAAACAGTGTTTGTTTTTTGTTTTTCCAAAGATGAGTTAATGTGTTTCAAAGTCAACTGGAGAAAGGGTGCAGCAGGCAAAAAAGGAAAAAAATAAGTGTTTAAACTGCTGCGGCTTTAAAAGCTTAACCAGTAAAGCCCCTCCAGCCTTCAGTCAATGGGAATCAAAACAATGATTTCAAGCTATTTTATTCAGTCTACAGGCAGGATCACTCAATGGAGGCTTGCTCCTTTCTTTCCTTTTCCCCCATTTCTAAACTGCGATCCGTGCCCCATTCTGAAAGAACCATTTTGACAGTCTATTGTGTAGCCTTCTTAGGACATTAGCCACCCCAAAGCAAACACCCCGGCAATAGGAGTTTCTCAGAGGCTTCTCCCTGTCCCCTGCCCTCCCTGCTTCTTCAAATCCTAGAGGAAATGCTGCAGAAACCTATAAGCAGAGAGGATTTCTAATGCCTGCCACTTGCTTAAAATTGATTTTCAGATGAGAGCTCGAGAGAGCCAAGTATCCCCACAGTTCGGAACACTCATCATCTCTGACGATGAAGTCATTTGCTGCCATAAGCAGAACAAGGGTTAATGACCCAAAATCGAATAAATTACTGGATTCAGATCCATCATGAACATTGGTTTTAAAAATAATCTGAAGCAAGTGAGTGCAGCCTCCAAGCCATCACAAAGACGGCCTCTGCTCCCCTTCCCCACCTCTGCTTCCGACGATAAATCCTTCAGAAGAGCATCTCAGGCTCACACACCAATTAACATTTCTCATACCAGTGCACACGGGCCATGCAAAGTGATTCCATAGTAAATTAGTCTGGAAATTGCCTGAATTGTGATGCTGGGAGATGTCCTCTAGGTTTGGGATGGCGGGGAGGAGGGAGAACTTTCTTCCCTAAGTGCCACTTCATCGTCTCACCCTGGAAGAGGTGGCGGGGACACCAGGGCAGGCGGCTTTCAGCACCACAGTAAATCTTCCAACAATTTATCCAAACAAAGGCCAGCGTGGGGAGAGGGCAAGACGCAGGAAGCAGATGAATAAGCAAGATCAATTATGGCTGGGGGGTGACCCTGTGGCCCAGCTCCATGCCCCAGATCTCAAAGCAAATTGTGCCAGAGTGAAGTTGACATGCCTGGACTGAAAACAGCGCTCTCCTAAAGGATGTCTGCTTCCCTCCCATTCGTCAGAGGGGGAGCAAGAGGAGAGAATGGGGAAGGAGGGGAGGGTGGGCAGAGAGGAGCCAAGGGAAGGGTGACAAGGAGGCTGGTGAATGAAAAACCACGCATAATGGCCTGAGGTTTATTTTACAGAGAACAAAATGGCTCAATTTGAGCACTTTAGACTGTCGAAATTGGCTAGCGTGAGATACAAGGGGTTCGTCCAGGAGGATTGTTACATCGGCTACAGAAGACTGCAGGCCCAGGGGGCAGAGAGAGGGAAAATAAATATATAAACACACACACACACACACACACACACACACATACACACACACACACACGCCTTCTCCATCCTGCAAACTTTAGGAGGACCAGGGAGCATTGCAGAAGTGCTTTGCCGAGGAACTGCTTAGCCAGGCATCTGAATGCCCTTAACGCTTGCTTTTCAAATTGCATCTTTAAAATGTGGGGCTCATCTTACTTTACCCTCTTGCTTGAAGCCTAGAAAGCCATGTCTTTTTAAAAAGAAGCCTAGTTTATTATTTAGTAGGATCAGCAGGTTTTTTTTTTTAAGGGCTGCTAATAATTTCGATCCCCCTTTCAAAAACAATTCAGCCCTCACTAAGAAAAAGTCAGAGCGACTGACTAATGGGAGTAATTCAAAGTACCTCAATTAAAATTCAGGTTTTGGCCTTTCGAGCAGTCTATTTAAAGATTTTTTTCCCCTAGATTGGTTGTAGACAGATGATGATTAAATATTTATGTGTCTGTGAAAGGGGCTCTTGGAGCTTGGCTCTGCGGAGGGCTGAGGTTTTTGTGGCTATTGTTTCTCCTCTTGGAGAAACAACAGAATAGTTAGTTTACTTGGTTTCTTACCCACCTGGTTTCCAAGAGCCCCCTGCAATAGCCAGCCGGTCTTCACATGGCCGGACAGAGGCAAAACGGCTCTCTCCACGTAAGTGGCAGAGTCACCCAGAGCCTTTGCTCAGCGGAGCTCAGGCTGACTCTCCTTCTGAACTCAGTTCAAATCCTCACTCCTCTGAACACCCTCAGCTGACGCACAGGGAGCTCCAGGGCTCTTGGGTCTTTCACAGTCCTCACCATATCCTGCCCTATATTAGTGGGTGGACACTCCAGGAAGATAAAGAAAGTCCTAGCTCCTTAAATGTTCACAGACTCTGAAGACAGGGTCTGGACCTTGCCTGAGGCCTCTGCCCCATCAACTTTTCTCATTGGCGGATCTGTTCTCTTTCCCTTTGTGAAACAGTGACTCCATTTCAAGTCTGCCTGAACCCCTGTATTAAAGGGGTTTTCACCACAGCCTAGAACCTTCCCTAAGAAGAACTAAGTCTCAGCTGGTTCATTTATTTATTTATTTATTTATTTGAGATGGAGTCTCGCACTGCCACCCAGGCTGGAGTGCAGTGGCACAATTGCGGCTCACTGCAAGCTCCGCCTCCCAGGTTCACGCCATTCTCCTGCCTCAGCCTCCCGAGTAGCTGGGACTACAGGCGCCCACTACCACGCTCAGCTAATTTTTTGTATTTTTAGTAGAGACTGGGTTTCACCATGTTAGCTAGGATGGTCTCGATCTCCTGACCTCATGATCTGCCCGCCTTAGCCTCCCAAAATGCTGGGATTTCAGGTGTGAGCCACCGCACCCAACCCATTTATTTATTTTTTTATGTATTTACTTATTTATTTTTAGAGATAGGACTCTGTAACCCAGGCTGGAGTGCAGTGGCACAGTCATAGCTCACTGCAGCCTCAAACTCCTGGGCTCAAGTGCTCCTCCCGTCTCAGCCTCACAAGTAGCTGGAACTACATGTGCCGAGGAAACTGGCTTGATTTTAACACCGAACTTCCTATGGGAAACTGACATGGGGTGGATGGTACAAGATAGCTATGTTCTCTTTATTTATTCAGTCAGCAAAAGTTTATCAACATTTTTCTGTGAGGGAAGCGCTTGAGTAAATCAGTGAATTTCAACAAGTTGAAAGGATGGATCACTTCCACATTCTGGAGTATCATGTAGCTTTAAAATGTATTGAAAGACACGCATAATGTACCAGAATTGTAAAGAGAAAGCAAATAGTACAGTAATATGTACAGTGTAGTCCTATGTTTAGGGAAAAGATAAACAAGATAAGAAAAAGAGAGAGAGAGAGAAGACTGAAATGCTACCTTGTTGGAGGGGGATAAATCTGTCTCATTTGGCTTCCTGCAATTAGGATTTATGCTTATCCATTTATTGATAGACACTAATAAAGTAAAAATTTTAAGGCCAGGCGCGTTGGCTCACGCCTGTAATCCCAGCACTTTGGGAGGGCCGAGGTGGGTGGATCACGAGGTCAGGAGATAGAGACCATCCTGGCTAACACGGTGAAACCCCGTCTCTACTAAAGATACAAAAAATTAACCAGGTGTGGTGGCAGGTGCCTGTAGTCCCAGCTACTCAGGAGGCTGAGGCAGAAGAATGGCATGAACCTGGGAGGCAGAGCTTGCAGTGAGCTGAAATCGCGCCACTGCACTCTAGCCTGGGCGACGAGCGAGACTCGGTCTCAAAAAAAAAAAAAAAAATTAAAAGAAAAGCACACACCTCCTGCTCTCAAAGTTGGCTTTGGTGCAGTGGTTCCTTAATCCCCTACACTATCGACAACAAAATCACCTGAGAAACAATTTTAAACTGCAGACATTGGAGACCATACCTGAAACTTCTGATAAAGTAGACCTGGGGTGTGGCCAGTCTGTGGCGTGCCTGACACCGTCTGCCGCTCTTTCTGTAAGTTCCCCCAGGTCTTTCTGAAAATATGCAAAGTTCAGTAACCAGCAGACCAGTAGTTTACTCTGTGTCAATCTCCATGTCATGTCTCGAGACCAAGAGCAGCAATTATCCATAAGCAAGAAACTGTGATTCACAAGCTTATCAAGCAGTCTGCTCTCACTCTACATAGGAGGCAAAGTCATCTGCTGGTACAGAAAATATGGTCTACTTTGATTACAGCTATAAGTGAAAATCTAAGTTCGGACTATACTATAATACCTAAACATATTTAAAATTGGATAATTTTTCACGACATTTGAAAATTTACTCATGGACACAGGAAGGGGAACATCACACTCCGGGGACTGTTGTGGGTTTTGGGGAGGGGGGAGGGACAGCATTAGGAGATATACCTAATGCTAAATGACGAGTTAATGGGTGCAGCAAACCAACACGGCACATGGATACATATGTAACAAACTTGCACATTGTGCACATGTACCCTAAAACCTAAAGTATAATAATAAAATAAAATAAAAAAAGAAAATTTACTCAATGGTGTAAATGCCTATATATTTTAAATATAGCAAAGCACCTTAAAAATTACTACTGAAGCTAAATGTGCAACTAGTAACTTATGGTGTGAACTTGTAAATTACCTATTCTTAACACAGATAAGAATTTTAATTAGTCTTTATTCATTCATTGTTTATTCATTTGCTCACTGACGAATTTATCCACTCAGTTTTTCATTCAACCACTCATGTCATTCATCCAACAAATGTTTTGAGCCATTAGAGACCCAAAAACCCCACCTGGGCTAGAGAACTCTGGCTTTATAACCAGGTCCCAATCTCCATCTGATACCAAGCACTGCCTAGCGGTACCATGAGCCACATAAGATTAAGGACTGGCAGGCATAGCTATTCCTCATCTCCCTAAGCCACATTGCTCAGATTTGTTAGGAAGAAATGATACTCCAGGCATTCCAATGTTGACTGGCTTCTTCCTCCCCCATTAGACACTATGAGCTCAGAGACAGTGCATTTTATAGTCTTTTTGTCCTTCAACACCCTCAACTGACTTACCTGCCTTTTACTCATCTCACCTTCCTAATGTTGCCTCTCCTGACCACCCTGTTCAATACTGCAACCTGTCCTGCCACCTCCACCCAGGACTACTAATTTTATTACCTGCTCTCTTTTTCTTTTTTCCGTAGCATTTTTTGCCCTCCAATGTGTAACGTCTTTATGAGACATATTTATTGTTTAATGTCTATTATAAATTTTTCCATTTTGCCCATGAATTTAATGCAAGCACCTAGGATAGTGCCTGATACACACTGAGCACTCACTTGAGTGGCAGAAGGAAGGGAGAGAGGATGGTAGAGAGAGAGGGTAGGCCAGGGGACGTTCCTTCCACTGTGGTCCAGGCTTGTCTTGAATTGGTCAGGAAGGTTAATTGGCTGCAGGCTGACTCAAGTGGAAGGATTTGGGAGACTACTCACCGCCTCTGATTTTCCACCCACCAATCCCCTCTAATGGTGGAGTACCCAGGAAAGAGGGTTGCCATATAACTGCCCACCAATTCTCGCAGCCAGGGGTGGCGCTCCCTGTTCTGATGGCTTTCTAAATGCTGGGCATTTGTTCCTTCCCCAGATACTGGTAATCTGCAGAATCTAGGGCCATTTGCACATAAATACCAACCCCCCACCTCCACCCCAGGCACAAAACTTCCACATTTATAAAACTCATCATTTCCGTTTGTGTTTCCCATTCTGGAAATGGCAAAAATAAATATATAAATAAACTGCAGATTGTTTTCTGGTGAAAAACCCTCAAGCTGAGTCTTCCCAGCTTGGGGATCTTTCATTCCTGAATCATCCCCAGGCCCAGAAGGCTGGGCCTCTCAGCCCACTCTTTGCAGTCTGGAATAACCTGAGGAGTTCCCTGAAAGCCTGAGACTTCCCAGAAACGTAGGGAAAAAACTCTTTTTGTAGGAGCCCCTCCTTGCCTCAATGCCAAGGACTTTCTTATCTGTTTTCCTGCCTCCAGACATGCTCCTGGCCTGTCTCCCTGCTCTATGTGTCTCTTTGTTGTAACTCCATGCATAACAGCTGCTGTTTCATTTCATTAAAGATGCCCTCACAAGACTGGGTAAATTACAATGAGAAGAGGTACCTACTGGGTGCTGGACCCTTTATAAACATTACTTATAATGCAAATAACAACCCTCCAAATTGATTACCATCCCCATTTTACAGATGTAGGAACTGAAGTTCAGAGGCTAACCACTGCTAAAAGTGGTGAGCCTGGTATGTGAAACCCACAGCCACAGACTCTGAGGCCTGGGCGTTTCCACCACACTGTATGTTAGGGAGTGAATGTTGGTGCCCCACCCCCCAACCTCCTCAAATTCATATATTGAATCCCTAGCCCTCAATGTGACAGTAGTTTGAAGTGGAACCTTTGTATGAGTAGTATTTGAAGTTGCAGTATTTGGAGAGAATTGGGGTTAGATGAGGTCACATGGGTGAGACCCTCATCATGGGATTGGTGCCCTCAGAAGAAGAGCGAACAGAGTGTGCTGTCTCTACCATGTGAGGGTGTGAGGACCTAGCAAGAAAGCAGCCATCTGCAAACTGGGAAAAGTCTTCACCAGAAACAGAACTGGCTCTTGATCTTGGACTTCCAGACTCCAGAACTGTGAGAAACAAACATGTGTTTAAGCCACCTGGTCCACAGTATTTTCTTATGGCAGCCCAAGCTGAGTAAGACACCATGGCAAGTAGAAACGGGAGTTCTTCTTGAGTTCTCAGGGTCACTTCCATGACACTCAGGCCAGTCCCAGGGATTTTAGAAGAGGTTTTCCAACAAGCCCATCAGGGGTTCCCCAAGGGCAGCAAATGTTGCGGTACACAATTTGGTTTTGGGTGGGTAGCTGCAAAGAGGTCTATTTGCAGGGCCTTTCATCCATGAGGAGCTACAGGCATAGTGTCAAGGGCTCTCCTCTAAACTGATTAAAGGCCAATGAAATGTTTGATATCTGAAAATAAATGGCTCTAAAATGTGAAATAAAAATTGCAAAACTAAGATTAATAAATGTTTCATTAAATAAATAATACAATAAATAAAAATAATAAATTAAATAATAAATATTTCATTCAATTTCAACAGAAAGAAACATAATATTCATTGGTCAGTTAAGTGCAAATCAACTCAAGCTTTACAGTTAAATATAACAAAGTTTAAGCCATAATGAATTTACTCTTAAACCTCAAAACTATAAAAATGATTTTTAAAATCCATCCTCAAAATTTCATATTGAAACTTCATAAATCATGTTTAATATGAGATGGGGGTTAATTTTAATATGTTTGATATGCTGTGTGATGGGGCTTCTAAAGGAACAGTGCTCAGGATGTTCAAAGGTTTTGAAGGGCCCTATTTGCTAGTGGGAAATCCAGCCTGGGAAAACACATGTGATGGCTGATGACTTCATTTTTGTTTGTTTGTGTTTGTTGTGTTTTGCTAGGGTAACCCAGCATGAAATGACTGACCTGGGTTCTCAGACAGGGGAACCGGAAACCATAAGGAAGAACCAGACAATAAGAAAGAAGTTCAGGCTCCTGCAGGAGATGGGGTCTCCAGGAAGGCAGGGTGGTGTGTGCCAGAAAAGCATCAGATCAGGAGTCAAGAAACCTGGGTTTTATTCCTAACTTCACTATGGGCAAGTTATATGACTTGGGGTGCCTCCCCGGGACCTAGAACTGTGCCTGGCACACATACAAGGTGTTGAATCAATCAACGTGAAGGGGCCTAATAAGTCCTTGTTTTCTAATGGTGCATGTGAAGACCCCTTACGGTGGAGAAGCGGGAAGGGAGGGAAGCAGACTCTCAACACCAAGCATCCTCTTCCATTCTGCTCCCTGCCTATTCACATCAACTTTACGTAATCAGACTTCCAAGAAGCCCTCAAATGCAGGGCACGGAGGGGCCCCAGGAGACAGGCTAGCAACACATCCTGAGGTCACATGATATAGCTCTGAAATGGTCCTTCATTCCCAACATGTGAGGCCACCTTTCTCACAGATGCACAGGCCTCCCTCATGAGCTCTAAGCCCCATCTGCGGCCCACCATATGTCTCCCTAAACTCGAGGTTCACCACTCGATTCATGTTCACCACAGCCCCTGAATGAGGCTGCTCCAAAATCTCCAAAGATAAAACAGGCATCTGGATTTGGAGCCTCTCCGGCATGATGCTAGGACTGCCTTCCCTCTCTCCATCATCCAGGGGAACCAAGGCAGGCGCATGGAGTCATAGCTATGCCTGTGCACACAGATGCACACCCCACCCAACCACCTCCACCAGGAGGGAGGCTGACAGCTCCCAGGAGACACCACAGTAGGAGCCATCTTCATTTGCAAGATTTCACACGTTCCCTAATTATTTCAAGAGGACTTGCAGACGGAGGTAATGGGCCCCCTTTTAAGATGACTTGCCACACATATAATGTCAGGGCTCTCGCATTCATCAGCGCCACCCTCCCAGCCCCCGTCCTCCACCTCCACCACCAAAAACCCAAATAATTTCAAAAACATTTTTATCCTAAAATGTTCCCCTCAATTTTAAAAAAAATTATCTTCAAGAGAAGAGATTTCTTTCCATTTCAATCCCACAACAAGGAGAATGTCAGCCCAGCTTTTTTTTGACAGACAAATTATTGAATCAAAGAGAAAATGCCATTAAGCTCACAGGTTAGCAAGTGTCAGGAATGGTTTAAAGAGATATCCCCATTTATCTTCCAAACATGCACGAAATGTCACTAATGTGTGTTTATCATGTATAATCAGACAAAGAAAATATCGAAATAAAGTACTCCCGCATACAATAGAAATCTCCTTCCATCCCTCAAGATATCAGTGCTATTCAAATAGAATAATAATGATGAAGCCTCTCTCTTGAAAATGGAAATCAAGTGAAATGTAGATAGAAATGATTTTTTTTTTGGTAGTTGATGTACATTTCCAAAGTGCATTAACAGGAAATCCAGAACTTTTTAGGTCAATTATATTGTCAGTATTGTCAATGCCACTGAAATGAATACTGAAGCAGCGCCTGTTCTTGCTGGAATCAAGCTACAGAAGAAACTCCTAGATTGGGGACTTACAGAGGAACTAGAGGCACATTGGAAGACTGACATTGTTCAAGCATGCATATATATGTATATCTATTTTTTTTCATTCAAATCAATCTGAGTACCAGGCATTTTGACTTACTATAAACCTCAACAGACAGGGGAAAAATTTCTGCAACTGATCTGAAACCTGGCTTTATTTTCCTCCCTTTTCTTCCTCCATTATGACAAAGCTTATTTTTGTAAGCCAGGTGCTGTGACAACAATAAATCTCAGCCTCCAAATTAGTGCTTTGGACAAGAGTTCTCTACTAATAATTCTGGACTTGCCAGACCCAGGAACACAAGCCATGCACTGGAAAGAAGGTAGTCCTTGTGCCAAAATTGTCAGGCCCCTTCCTGGAAGTCTAGAGAGAATTAGGCATTTCAACTGAAAACATTTTCATCCTTACTGCTTTCTCTCCCAACAGTCCTACCAGCTGTGTGACATGCTATTTCCCAGCTTTCCGGTTTGTGAGTTTCCTGAGAGCAGAAGTCATACCTGTTTTTAGTCTCCATAGCAAGACCAACATGCAGTATAATGACTTTCAAATAACAGGTGGTCAAGATGTTGGTGAGTGAGCAAGTGAATGGATGGATGAAAAAGGAGCTTTTCCTTGGAGGTCTCTCCCAGCCCCACAGTTCCCTGGTTCTGTGATGGTCTATAGCTCTGGGGAGGGAACAGCCAAGGTCCTGGACGTCCCCATGCCTGCTCTGCAATACATTATTAACTCAAGAGAGTTTCTGCTCTCCCAAACTAACCATATTGAACTCCCAAATTATACCACAAGTGTTTTGCCATTCCAGGTGCAATATAAGGCAAAGGTCCTAAGAAAGTGGAGGACAATGTCAAGAGAGCAATCTCTAATGTCTGCCTGCCTCACGGCCCCATCATCTGGCTGTGTGGCCTTGGGCCGTGGATCGTCACCTGAGAAATGGGACAACAGTAACCCTAACCCCACGAAGACATGTGCTTTAATAAGCTAATATGTGTAAAGTTCTTCCAACAGTACATGGTGCATAATAAGTGCTCAGTACATGCTTGCTATTATTTTCATTAGCAGTTATTTGGGTTTTCTTCCCTTAATATTACAAATAAGGAAAATGAGACTCAGGGACAGGTGCAACTTCCTGGGAATTTATAAGTAGCAAGAATAGGGCCAGGATAGAGGTACCCAGAGGCCAGGTGGTGAGGTGAGGCCACACCATCAATTACTTATTAGGTGCCCGCTGTGTACAAAAACAATGGGAAGTAAGTCAAAGCAGATAAGGAGCAAAAAGGAGCAAAAGTGAGAAGACTTTTGGGTATAAGTCTGGGCAAAACACATACTATGGGATAGGAATACAAAGGGGTCCACTGAGGCAGCAGACTAGAGGTTTGTCATGCACCAGGAACAGCATGATATGCTTCCCAAACGGGACATTTCTGATTCTTCCACAGCCCCAGGATTATGTCTTCTTCATACTTCACCACAGTTACCTGTTTGCATTCTCATCCTAGATGACATTTGAGGGTCAGGACTGAATTAACGCATCTTTGTACCCCTTGCAGCCAACACAGGGTGTGGAACTTGATAGGCATCCTCCAAAATGTTTTAGGTTAAAAAGAAAGGCAAGCAAACACGCAGGCAGATGGGCTGCAGCCACTCTGAGAGAGCACTGAGTTGGAGAGAGAGGGGGAGAGGGAAAGCCCAGAAAGCTCTGAGAAGCAGTGACGTGAAGCAGAATGACAATTTGGTTAATCTCCATCAGTATCACAAACCACAGTCAAATAGGGGCTGTGAAGAGAGCCCACGATGGCCACGTTGTAACCTAGCTTAGCCTTGCCAAGCGGCCGTCCTCACCTCCCAGGTGGTAAGAGTGCCAGCAAGGTGTGTGCCTCCATGGGGCCACCTGGCTGCTCCACTCTGCACCCTGAGCCAAGAAAGTGTAACTCTCTGATCTTCAGTTTTCCCACCATCAAATTGGGATAAAATCCCTGCCTTTCTATCACTTTACATAATAGTCCTCAAAAAGTAGACAGAAACATCTTAGCCAATCCATCTCTAAGAGTTTGTCTTTAGGATATAATCAGAGCTGTGTTTAAAATGAAAAAAAAAAAATAGATGTATGTCCTGGAACATACTTCATGATACCAAGTAGAATAGGGAACTGAAAATAACCTAGTTACTCAACAATATTATAATACACTCTTCAAACAGAAAGCTATTCAGCTATTAAATAGTGGGGTTTCAAGAACTATTTATAACATGGGTAAATGTTTATAAGTGAAAGGCCTAGAATAATATAGTATCTTTATAGAAGGATCTCAAATTTAAAAATCTAATCTACAGGTATTTGTGCAAATACATACAAAAAGGAGTATGTGTGTGGGGGGGGATATATTCCAGAAGGTTTTAAGTGGTTATTTCTGGGAAGTGGGGAATTACAGGCAACCTTAATTTCCTTTTTTATGATTCTCAGTATTTTCCAAAATTTCTATAATGAATATGCACTATTTTCATAGTCAGAAAAAAATCCTTAAAAACGTAATTTTGGCCAGGCACAGTGGCTCACACCTGTAATCCCAGCACTTTGGGAGGCCAAGGCGGGAGGATCACAAGGTCAGGAGATCAAGACCATCCTGGCTAACACGGTAAAACCCCGTCTCTACTAAAAATACAAAAAATTAGCCAGGCGTGGTGGCGGGCGCCTGTAGTCCCAGCTACTCGGGAGGCTGAGTCAGGAGAATGGCGTGAACCCAGGAGGCAGAGCTTGCAGTGAGCCAAGATCGCGCCACTGCACTCCAGCCTGGGTGACAAAGCAAGACTCCGTCTCAAAAACAAAAACAAAACGTAATTTTAGAAATCATAGTCCTTCCTGCTTCGTGGCACTATTCTGAGATCAGCTATGTTAACAGATGCGACATGCTTTGAAGAGTATAGAATGATATGCAATTCAAGTGACTGTGTTATTGCTAGTATCGAAACATTTGCGGTAAACCCCGTCAAGTTGTTCTCCTCCTAGCCCAGGCTATTTGTAGCGTGGGACTGTGATACTCCGGCATCTTATACAAGTAGACTGCACAAGACTTCAGACTCTCCAGTTAGAAGTAGCAAATGCACAGCAAATGAGATTGCCAATGCTGAAGAAGAGGGGTCATAAAACCTTTAATTAACGGGGGAAAATTGACCTGGATTCCTCCTCACCAAAAGCAACCAACCAAAGAAATTCCACCCATTCGAAACTCCCCATGAACCTAGATTCAAACCTTCTATAATTTCCAGCCAGCAGCCCCTCTCAGACTTGTCAGAGTGAGTCCCAGGGATGCTGAAGAAGAGTTACTTCTCTTCTTCATCAATTCCAATAGGCCTCAACAAACAAATTATGTTTTAGAGATTTTAGGGCCTAAGCTGGTAAATTTTTATCACTATCACTCTAATGGCTTTCAAAGTGTAAACAGATTGCCTATAAACACAGTGATTCTTTTTACACACACATTCAGGCTTTTAAATTGTGCTTAACTTCATGTGCTTAAACATGGGTTGGTGAGTTTGGAGAGGTGAGGCTTTTCCCAGGCAAAGCACATTCATTGAGTCTGTCACTCAGTTATGGATCTAAAACTTAATTATTTTATCTCAGGAATTTTAAACCCTGAGATATCCTCAGGGTGCCCAAGATCCAAGAGTTTACTCTTGAACACAGTCCAAGAAAGGCCACTAAATAAAGCCTGTTCCTGGCAGAAGGCATTATATTGACTCTCTTTGTCTCAGAAAGTGACCCACACATCACAATAAGCCACTAAATTACTGCAGGCAGGAAGGTAGATCCGGGATATAAACTGGCAGTGGGCTGAAAGAAAAACTTCACAATAATGTCTAATATTGAGATAGCATGGCTCTCAATAATTCAAAGCACATTTATCCCTATTGTTTCTTCTTATCCCAGCTATATAAGCCTAGAGTAGCAGGTATGGCAAGAGCTAGTAATCTCATTTTAGAAATAAGGAAAGAAGTTCAAAGGGGAAAACTGTTGACTTGGTCAAGGTTATAGAGGTAATTAATGAAAGCCAGATTCATAACCCAGTTTCCCACCTAGGGAGAGTAATGTGCCTACAAAAAAGAACCAGTTGCAACCAAGCCAGTTAGGACAATTCAGAAACCAGCAGCTAAGTCAAAGATGTTAATTGCGTTTCCAAGACTCATCCTTGAGACTCAAGGATGGAGGTTGGACCAAGCAAGTGGGGTTCTCTCAAGAGAAGGTAGAAACCGGAAACTCCACCTTCCTCAGAATGCAGCTGCAAGTACTTCACCTGCCTTCTGAAAGGAGGCGGGGAAGAGTCATAAACTACTCCATATGCCTACTAGCTCCTTCTTGCTTTACTCCACTGCAAATGCTTGGGAGTTGCTCACAGGGCAGCTGCCCTCTGAAGCTCAGCAGATATGTCTCATTTTTATTCCCATCTATCTGGAGAATGGGACACAACATTCTAACCCTCCAAGAAAAGTTTACACCCAAACATAAGCATTCCAAAATATATAATGGAAAATATAAATGGAAAAAGCACCCAAATAAATAAAGGAAAGATCAAAAGAGAGGTATGAAGCAGCCACATTCATTTCTTTGCTCTTGAAAATTTAAATGACTACTCCTTGAGAGCAAACTACAAAATGCTAACCTTGAAGAGTTGAGTGGCAGGAAGAATTATGGGTTATTGTACTGTCAAAATGCCAGACAGCTGTATGTTGAGTTGCTGCGTTATTTAGACAATCAGAAACTTGGAAGCTAATGTGACATATTTTTTCGGTGTGAAAGCTCTTGACATGCGTCAGGATAATTTCTAAAAGGACAAAATGTTATATAAAAAATATGGTGCCTTCAGGAGATGGCCTCATAGGTAGAACAGCCCTGAAGAGGGGAGGCAGGACATCAACGACTTGGTCTTTCCAGAGGTGAGCGCCATTTTCTTTCTGTCTCTTAGTCCAAAGGGTGGTGGCCTCAGGCAACATGGAATGTCCAGCCTCCCTCTCCTGCTCCCGGCACCTAAGGAATGTTCTCGTTGAGTCAGGTGCCTGACTGTAGCCTACACTGTGCGAAGCGAAGGCCACTGATTGCAGGATCACCTTCCATCTGGAAGAGCGATACGGTGATCATGTTCAGAGCATGCTACTGGAGACTGTGGCACTGTACAATCCTAGAGTGCAGAAGGAGCTACAATGCTGCCTCTGTTCACCTTTCATATATCTTCCTGATTGGCTTGTAGACAAGTCCAAACAGATGGAATGGCAGACAGTTTAAGTAAATTCCTAGCTTTGGATCTCAGGTTAGCTTGGATATATAAAGACCATAGAGTGGGAAGCAGCACCTGGTCGGTTGCACCTGAAATTCCACCTTCACTTCTTCAACTACAATGAAAATACAAATATTGCTGGGACAAGAAACACATTCATCTTCTGTCGTTCATCTATAACTTAGGGTGAATAAAGGTTTGGAGAACTGTTCATGACAGACAAAGAACAGATAGGCCTTAGGGTTTAGGTGAGGGAGAGAGGCCTGTGGAGCAGGCAGGTAGATGAAGCCAGAGAAAAGCCCTGATAAAAGGGGCCTGCAAAGATGCTCCATCAGGATTTTCCCTCTCTCTTCTGGATTTCATTTTGATCAAAAAGAAAATAATCTCCATGAAGAGGAAAGTAAGTGTCTGCAGACTAACAGGGAAAGGGAAGTGCTCCTCTCCTAAGACACTCTTCCAGTCACCAAGCACAGACTCTATTCTCAGGCCAGCTCCACCATGTACCAATAATATGACCCTGAGGGAATAAATGAGCCATGGTTTCTTTTTTTTTCTTTTTTTTTTGAGATGAAGTCTCGCTCTGTCACCCAGGCTGGAGTGCAGTAGCATGATCTCAGCTTGCTGGAACCTCTGCCTCCGGGGGTTCAAGAGACTCTCCTGCCTCAGCCTCCTAAGTAGCTGGGATTACAGGCGCTCACCATCACGCCTGGCTACGTTTTGTATTTTTAGTAGAGATGGGGTTTTGCCACATTGGCCAGGCTGGTTTTGAACTCCTGACCTCAAGTGATCTGCCAGCCTTGGCCTCCCAAAGTGCTGGGATTACAGATGTGAGCCACCAAGCAGGCCAAGCTATGGTTTATTTAACTGCAACCGGGCAAGCTATTGTTTAACTGCAAAATGGGGATAATAATAACAGCAACTTCAAGTCTATTGAAGGATTATGTTAATTACTTAGAACAATGCCTGCCAGGTGATGATGATTTTACTCAAATGCTAACATAATATCCTCCTCCTCCTCCACCATCATCAGCAGCAATGAGAGCAATTCTCATTGCTCTCTTGGGGAGAAGTGAAATCCCTCTGGGACCGCTTTCCTAGGACAGAAAAGTAGCTTTGGATCAAAGAATTTCCTGAGCTTCCTTCTATGTGATTCAGGCAGGGGAGCAACCCACACTTAGCCCAGGAAGAGACCAGTAGTCTGCTGACTGCACCATGCAGAGAAGAGCCCATTTTCTAGACAGGAATCACATAGGCTGAGAGGGAGCCCTTCCACCAGCTCCAATAAGAGTTGTAAATAAAGACACTCTTTTTTTTCCACCTTATTAATTTTAATTTTTATTTTTATTTGACAGTTAACCTAAATGTTAAGATTATACCCTGTAACCTGAATATTTAAAAGCCAATAGGCAGACAAAGGATAAGCCTGGTAGATGAATGAATTTGGACCTGAGTCCAAGACCTGTGTTATCTGCCTATAGTTAACTCAGGTAAAATTAGGAATACAATGAACAGGTCTTCTGCCTTCACCACACAGTAAACAGGCTCAATGCAAGACAGCCACCAGCCCCTGGAGCACCATGGGGAGGAGCCCAAAGCTCCCAGAATGAGACTGTCTACTCAGGCTCCTCATAACTTAGGGACAAGAGAGGCAAAATCTGTTAGGGGAAAGGTTGTCCCTTTCTCCAGCATCAGGGATCATTTCCTTCTGAAGTCAGGAAACGTCTATGCCCATTAGCAAAACAGCATGGCAGACATGCTCACCAGAAATTTCACTTTTATGAGTCATTATGCAATTACCTACAGCGAGCAGAAATAAAGAACTGGAGACTTGATCTCCCCAATTCCATCCAACTCTTGCTGGAGTCACAGCAGCACACACAGAAATAGGGTAATTCTGTATGAGATGGCAAGGACATTCTTCCCCACCGCCTAAATGTTGTCTGTCAGGAGCACCGACCACCCACTGACCCCAGCTTCCTTTGCTACTTTACATGTACATCTTTCTTCATGGTACTCGGAGGATGCATCTATGCCACCTCTAGGGATGGCACCATTCACAAGCACATAGGAGATGTTCAGTGATTAAAAACACGTGCTCTGGAGTCTGTGAGACTTTGAGACTTCCTAGCTTGTGACTTTGCAGAGTTTCTTAACCTATCTGGACCGCTTTTTCCTCATGTGCATAATGAAGAGATTGTCACCCACTGATAAGATTGTTGTAATTAAATGAGAAAACAAGCATCAAAGGCATGGTATAGGACCTGGGACATAGAAATACTAAATAAATGGGTTATCATTAACATAATCATCATCAGTCCAAATAGTCTCTTGGGCCTTGGCTTTTTGGCTCTTTGTGAAGGCCATCAGACACATCAAGGAGACGTCAAACACTATGTCCACTTGAAGTGCTACTCTGTTAAGTCAGGGGCAGCTGACTGCTATCCTCCTAGGAGGTCTGTAGTAACCACACCAGTGTGGTGTGGCTTCAGTATCACTTGAGTTGGAAGCCAGAGATTTAACTTCGTGAGCTTGGCCAGTTGACTGTGCTAGGTTTTAGTTTCCTTCTTAAAACAAACAAACAAACAAAAAACTATGAGAGGATGCGAGACACAACATCACTACTTCCCACTCATCAACTCTAGTAGGTACCACTCATCAGTCACACATCTTTCCTGCTAAACATGGCTATGGGTCAGAATTTATCTCAATTCAGCACTTCTAGAAGCCACCACTATATAGCTTTCATATGCAATAAAATGTATTTGCCATCCCTAAACAAGATGCTCCTTAAGATTCCTTCCTGTTATTACATGTTGATTTTACAGCTGATTACTAGATGCTTAGAGATGTAGAGATTCAACCAAACCCTTTAGCTTCTAACAGGTAGAGGACAGAAAGAAGCTCAGTTGGACTAGAAAAAGATCAGGGAACATTAACCCAAAACAGATTCCACAGGCAGAAGAGCCCTGGTGGGTAAGAGGTATTCAATGCATTTTATTGTATTCTGAGACCCTATTTTTTTAAATGTCCATATTAAAGTCATTTCATACCCATTCTATATTCCCTGTCTTCCACTCGACAGCCAGCAATCATGCACACACACCAAAAATACATGTATCTCTATATGTGTGCATATATTTTTTCCAATCCTGCTCTGAGATGCTTGCCATACCCGAGTTCTCTCTTTAGGCCTCATATACCCAGATCTGTGGATTACTTATTACAATTCTAAGTCTACACTGTTTATCATCTTGACAATTTTGTGAGATATCAGCTTCACTTTATAGCGGAGGAGGCTGAGGTCCAGGTAAGTTCAACAGCTATCAAAGAGCTGTACTAACTTAGGGAAGACTTGGAATCCAAACAAGCCTCCCAGATCCACACATCTTACTATGGTCCCAAGATGGCCTCCACAAGGCTTCCCTTCCTGCAAGTCCCCAGAAGTCCTCCACACCCACAGTCCTCCAGCCTGATCTTTCCCATCCCTCATTCGAGTCCCAGCAGCCCCTGGCATTTTCTAAACACACACTTAACCAAACTGGACCATTTCCTCTTTATTATCTATACAAATATTCTTATTTCTCCTCCAACCCAAAGTACTTATTTTTTATTTATGGGTGTATATATAACGCCAGCAGGGCTCATATTTCACAGGGAGCCATTCCAATGGCATCCAGAGCCTTCCAAATTTAAGGGGCAAGAGAGCTGATTCTCTGCCCGTTTCATTATAAAGGGGTTTACCATAAATATTAGAATTTGAATTCCACCCAAGTAATGCATTAATAGCTACTAAACCATTAATAATTTCTGTACTTTTTCATAAATGGGCAAAGTCCAATAAATAAACTATATCTCTTTCACAGCAGAGCAGGGTTAACAAGTACCAAGGAGATTTCAAAGACAAACTACTGGTAGGGGCTGCCAAGGGTAAGATTCATAATGAAACTACAAATTCTGGAGGTCCATTTTTTTCTGTCCACTGTGGCAAGTATCTAAAATTAAATGCTAAGCAGAAATCCGTCCTGGAATCTGACACACAGCAGTTTAGGTAAACAATCTCTAAAATTAAAAACAGATTCTGGATAATAAATAAGTCCATGTGTGAGACTCTCTGATAACAGATACCTCTCCCCAATAAATCAAAGGCTCTAGCCCTACAGAGCCTTTCTAAATTAGGCCAGATGATTCGCCTAAAATATTTCATCTTGTTTCGCCTGTCTTAATGAATGGCAGAATGGATAGCTTCTTACCAGTTATTGTATCAAGGACAGAGACCTCTAGGCTAATTATACCCAAGGCCTAAGGAGGCTGGCCTGTCTGGGAGAAGCCAGTGGGCAAGGTGTGGGGTCTCGGGAGTGGAGGGGATTTCACCATGATACTCGTTTACCTAGGTCTCATAACTTCAGCCTACTGGTGTCACCTGCAGCTGCCCTAGAATTCTAGAAGCGTGAATCAGCCATGTCAGACATCAAAGATAAACAGCCCAGGGGACAGAAGAAATAAATTCAAGTTCACTGTTGCTAGCTGTTTGAACTTGAACAGATGCCTGGGTATCTTTGGGCTTCACCTTTCTCATCTGCAAAGTGGGATAATAAAACCTTCCTAGCCTACCTCATGGGGCTGTGGTGAGGAAAGCAAGAAAATGCACACAGAGGCACTCTGTAACCCCTGACACCCTCTGCTGCTGTTACTATCAGTCATTAATACAGTTTGGATCTGTGTCTCCACAAAATCTCATGTCAAATTGTGATCCCCAGCATTGGAGGTGGACCTGGTGGGAGGTGACTGGATCATGGGGGTGGTTTCTCATGGTTTAACACCACCCCCTTTGGAGCTGTGGTTGATAATTAATTCTTGTGAGATCTGGTTGTTTAAAGGTGTGTGGCACCTCCCCCTTCTCTCCCTCCTCCTCCAGCGACATGAAGTGCCAGTGCCCCCTTTGCCTTAGGGCATGAGTAAAAGCTTCCTGAGGTCTCCCCAGAAGCAGAAGCCAGTACATTTCCTGCGCAGCCTGCAGAACCATTAATCCTCTTTATAAATTACCCAATCTCAGGCATTTCTTTATAGCAATGCAAGCATGGACTAATACAGTCATAGTAACAGTCAGTCATTTACTCACCAATGTTTATTGAGCATCCCTGTGTGTCAGATGCCAGGGATACCCCAATGACTACAACGGATGGGACCCCAGCCCTCGTGGAGTTGGATTCCCGCAATGGAAGGCATGAAACCTGCATGGGAAATGAGGGCTGCAGAGTGTCGTGGAGGACTCTGAGGCTGTAGAGAGAAAGCAAGAAGCAGAAGTAGCTGGGGTGGGAGGACGGGTCATTCTCAACAGGGAAGACCACACAAAGGACACACGTTTTAAGCAAAGATGCAAAGGAAGAAAGAGGTATTGAGACAGAAATAGAAGGAACATCAAGGAAAAAGACATCCAATAGGTTCAAGGAGCTGCAAGGACAGGCTGCACCCACTGGCATGGAGGGAGCCAGGGCCAGGGAGGAGGCTTGAGGGCAGAGGTCAGGGGCCAAGGGGAGGGCGAGGTCTCCTGGGCCTTGGGAGCACTTGGGCCTTGAGGAGATTTCTTAGCAGAGGAGTAACAGGGTCTCATCTAACATTTTAACAGAGCACTCCGTGGCTGCTCTGCTAGGAATAAGAGCAAACAAATGTATTATTATTATACTAACATAATAGTATATTGTCATTGAAAGACTCTGTTCTGGTCTGTGTGAATCTTGGTGGGAAAGGGAGAAATGGAAAGAGAGCTGGGGGCGGGGTGGTCTTATGTTTTTCTAAATGCTCAAAATTAAGCCTAGAGAGGCATGTGTGCATGTTGGGGATGGGACATGGAGGCAAGAGTGGGTGGCAGGTGAGCCCCAAGCTGAATGGAGAATGGGGAGCCACCTGGACACCCAGACCTACCTCTGGGTCCCCCGTTTGGACTCACGCCCTCAAGGTGGTGGAGGCTGGTGGGAGGAAGAAGGGTGGTGGATAGGAAAGAGAAAACTGACTTCTCCCAAATCCCACACCTTTGCAGCCATCAGTATAGCTGCCCAGTGTCCCATGCCTTTCAAGCCTTGGATCTGTCTCTTTATTAAAAATGAAAACAAAATTTTGTTTTTAAAGCGGGGAGCTTGGTTGAAAGCCATCAACCATATTTTACCAGCATTTGGTGTCAGTGCAAGTGGCAAACACAACATCCTAAGAGGAGCTATCGCGCCTCCTGCTTCAGAATGGAAAGTGACACAGAGGTCATTCCATTAGTGATCGCAGCTGCTTTTAAATGAAACACATATAACCTGAATCCAATTAATGAAAGTATCTGGCCATCCTCACAGATGCTAATGCCAAATGAATATTTAAACCTTGCTCATTCACCAGCTCTGTGTTGCACTGTAGTTCAAAATCTCAAAAGCACATGCTAATTCCTGAATGAAGGAAATTATGACTCAGCATTCCTCTTTTGATTGCTGGTGACTTGGCATTTGTCACGGGGCTGGGCTGCCCAGTGCTCCCTCCCTGGACTTCTGCTGCTTCTGCAAAAGAATGGACAACCCCAAATGCAACAGGGTCCAAAGCTCATTCTCTTACCAACAACCCACAGAGACCACAGATTTTCACTGATTTGCCCACACAGAGCCATCTGGAAAGGCTTCGAAGTGGAGAGAGTGATGGGGTGGGGTGAAGGTGCCCAGCTCTTATGCCAGCCAGTGGCAGTCCAGCCCACTAACCATACTACAGGACTCAAATCTGGTCATCCACACCACCTTCACAACTATTGCTACACTTCTATATCACTCTGCTTTAAACTGGTGGTTTGCACTGCTTGGGGCAGTCATGCTATAGGGACACTTATGTCTGGAAATGTTTTGTGTTGTCACAACTTTGGTGGGGGCAGCTTCTGCTGGGTAGAAGCCAGGGACACTGATAAGTAACCTACAGTGCTCAGGATAACTCTCCACAACAAAGAATTATCTGGTTCAAAATATCATTAGTGCCAAGATTAAGAAACCTTGATCTAAGTTGACCCACTCCTCCTTATATTTATTTTTAAAGGGAATTTTATACAACTATCATAAAGACCAGGATCATCTGTCATAAGCAGAAAGTGTCTACAGTCATAAGTAAAAAGTATTCAGAGAAATATGTACAGAGAAAACAAAATAATTTAAAAATGTAGTCAGACATAATGACCTACTGAAGGCTTTGAGCCTGAGGGCTGCTCTCTTAAAAAAAAAAAAAAAAATCCACACGTAATAGAAACATTAAAGACACAGCAGCTCCAAACTGAGACTTTCTCCTCATTGTGGCCAAAAGGACAGAAAGGAGAACTGAGAGGGAAAAAGCAGTTCTTCACACGATTAATGACGTAGCTATGCACCTCCAAAATCACCTTGGGTACCACCAGGAGATGAGGATACCAGTAAAGTGAATCTCAGTCAGTCTTCCCAGACTCCAAAGAACAGAATTACTGTGACTAGTTCTTGAGGAGAAAACTCAAAGAGGCAAAAGACAGGAGAAGCTGGTGTCATCTGATCTGCATTATAAACCTCTCAGGAAGCTGGGCGTGGTGAGAAGCGTGGCCTAGGCCTGGGGAAACACTCAATAGGTCCCTTACAACATCCACGACTAGACTGGGTAACAAAATCTTTCTAAATGGCTCTGCATGTGCAAATCCATGAAGATGTGGCTAATTCTGTGGGCTCTGTTTTATGAACCATGTTCAATACTATACTCGTGCCATGAAAGAATTACACCATCGTCACATAAGCTAGTTGTAACGCCCAGTTGAACAACGTCTAAAAGCTTTCTTATTGCCAAACTTCTTGGAGCCATACATATGACAATGAGCATTGCAAATGCCAATCCTCCCTCCCCCAGTGGAAAGAAGGTGCAACGTCTTTTAATCTGTCAAGACACAAATTGTTGTTTCTGTTTTTGTTTTCCCACGAAACACCTAAGTCAATCCTGATATTCCAGGAAGCACAGCCTGAGTAACTTAGTCCTGGAGGAAGAAAATATTTCCTTTTCATCAGAGAATATGAGAGTTTCACGAGATTGTAGTTGTTATATTACCCATACCTCTGCCAGAAGGCAGAAACCATATCTTATTGATCTTTAAACCACTGGTGTCTTCTAAATAGTAGGTACTCAAAAAATGTTTATTCCAGCTCATGACTCTCTCCTCACTAACTCTCAGAGCTCTCCAAAATAGTAGGTTCTAGCAATGGTTAAGATCCACAGGCCCAAAGAACCACATTCCTTCATTCTAAAGCCTAGAATAAAAGGGATGCTCTGAATTTAAAATGCTGTCTAGAAAACATCTTGACCAACTCCTGTTGATACAAGAGCCTTTCTACCATGTTGGCTTTGTCATCCAGTCTGGCCACCCAAAGCAATGCACAGGTTTGATTTTCCTTGTTTCTCCATCTTCATTGCACCATCACATCAACAGCTCTTCTCCAGGACCTCTTTTCGCTTCATCACATCTTCCTTTGGCAGGTCTTTTCCTGTCCGGTGTGCATTCACATCCTCCTGTACAAGTACCCTGATGTGCCCCAGGGAAACTCCTCCTACCTCCCTCCATCCCTGAGTTCTATGGAGCCAACTGCACCCAGGCTCCAGGCAGGCACAGAAACTGACTGGCCAACCAGGGTGTCATCTCTCACAGACCACTGAGGTTGGTGGGTATGTGGCCCAATCAGCGACTGGAAGACCCAGTCTGGGATCTTGTGGAACTGCTGGTGAGAGGAAATCTCTCTTTTTTGACTGAGGTTGATGAGAAGATAATGTGAAAGCCTTGTGGAGTTCACAGCCACGTTGCCTCCCTTAGGGGAAGTTTACCTGGGTGTCAGCAGCAGGGAAGTAGAGCCATGAGGTGGCAGGAGAGAGATGGCGGCAACTGTGTTATCTGAGCCTGTGGCTCCAGTCAGGCCTGGAGTCTTATCCACTCCTCAGTTTCTCAGACATGTGAACTAATAAATTTCCTTTTTGCTTATGCTAATTTAAGCTGAGATTCTGATTAACAGAACATGGAAAACGCTGGATGCCATGGTTGGTATCTCTAATACTTCCTCTTATTTACTTTCTCTCCTTCATTTTTATACATTTCCCTTTACTTTTCCTACTCACTTCCCTTTCCCACTTTCCATCGTTTCTCAGAATTCTCCCTCAAAGTCAGAAAAAAATAAATATGAGAGGTTCTGCTAACTGCTCACACCTGTTCCCTCCAACAAGCCATTTCTCACAAAAGACCACTATCTAGGCTTTCCTCATCTGTGAGACAAGGAGTTCAGCCACAGATAAGTTCATACACAGCCTATGTACCTAGGCTGCTGTTGTATTAATACAAATAATTAGAAAAAATATTCATCCTACTATAATGCATCAGGGTTTTCAGGCCTTGGACTTGAACACTTCATTTTCTGAATTGAGGCTCGTTAAGAATGCTTTTTGAGCAGAGGATGAGGAAGAGTCCAACAGCTTACGTTCTTGAGCCCACTTCTCTCAGACTGGGGGTTTGAACAGAAAAATGCAGGAGTGCCTGCTGAAATCTGAGTTTCAAAATACAAAACGCATCCCCAGGAATTGAGAATCATGGCCTTCACTTTCAGCATTGCCAATGAAAGGGCAATTTGGTTGGCATGCCACGTGAGCCCTCTGCCTGGCTGTGACATGTGCTGATCTTACGTAGGATGATACGGTCCCTTGGTCCCCCACACAGGTCCATGGACAAAAGAGGTAAACACTGTCTGCTCCTGCTCATGCAGCATGAAGGAGGTGTTCTTCCCACTCTAGGCCTTGTGAGTGGGACACATTCCCTTGGACCGTGACCAGCCACATGGCTGCTTGTCTCTGCAGGCCCTGGCAGGCCTTCCCTTTCCCTTCCAGGAGGACACAGGGCAGAGAAGTTGACGACTCCATGGCCTTGACTGTTCCTTCCCACTCAGCAGACCAGGCCCCATCAGGGAAGCTCTGCGTAGGCCTGAGCTCTTGTCTCTTTCTCTTCCTCCACCTGCTGGTTTGGATATCCTCCCCGCGGGGCACAGATCCCCAAGAATTCCAGGCAGCCTGGCCTTGCAGGGCCCAGGGCAGCTTTCTCCAGCCATATGGCCAGTACTTACTGTCCTCTTGCTGCAGGGAGATTAGCTCAGCAAGAACCCAGGTAAATCATGAGGTCGTTGAAGGAAAGACTTGCCATGTAATATGCCCAGACACTGACATTCTCACATGACCTTGTGGTGCATGGCTAGTTCCTTCCCTGTTCACTCCCCCTGCGCTAGAGCTGCCTGGCCAGCTCCCTGCATGGGGAGCAGCATTGTGAGGAGGAAAGGAAACTTAGGACAAATAAAAACACACTGGGGGCCGGGTGTGGTAACTCACGCCTGTAATCCCAGCACTTTGGGAGGCCAAGGCAGGTGGATCACTTGAGGTCAGGAGTTTGAGACCAACCTGACCAACATCGTGAAACCCTATCTCTACTAAAAATACAAAAATTAACCAGGCGTGTTGGTGACTGCCTGTAATCCCACCTACTGAGGAGGCTGAGACATGAGAATCGCTTGAACTGGGGAAGCAGAGGTTGCAGTGAGCCAAGATTGTGCCACTACACTCCAGCCTGGGTGACAGAGCAAGACTCTGTATCAAAAAGAAAAAAAAAGCACTGGAGACATACATGTATGCATATGTATATGTACACATATACACATACCTATTCACATATATGGATGCATATTATATTTGAAAATGTATAACTTATAAGTGAGAGCTAATGAAGGAAAAATCAAAATGACTTGGGGATATTACGTATGCATGTGTATACATGTATACACACATATATGTAAAGGATTCAATGACAGGTAAGACCATCATCATCGTCAGAATCACCTCTCCCTCACAGAATCCCTGCCACACTCAGCCACTTCAAAGTAAACTGGGATCATGTTTCGAGAGAAGAGATGGAAAGATATACAGCAATGCAGTAAATGAGAAATGAAGAAAGACTTTCCAAGTTAGTGAATGTGAAATTTTTATTTGGTTCCTGTAGCCCCTTCCTTGTTCCTGCTATGGTTTTAGCTGGTCAATGGGACCTACCGAACAACTAAGTGCTTTCACGTGGTAAAAACTGGCCTGGCAGGCTTCGATGGCTGGATGCCCATATTACTTACATCTAGGATTGTTTACTACAACCCAAGCTCCCCCCTGCCTTCAAGTGGAAGCTGACTTGCAAAGGAGGCAATGTGGTCCTGCAGAGAATGCACAGGATACAGAGTCAGACCCTATCTACATTTACATCCCTGCCTGGTCCATGTGGGCTATGTGACCTTGAGCAAGATATTTACCCTCTCTTGAATCCCAGTTTTTTTACCCACAAAACGGGGATATGAATGTGTTCCTTGCGAGGCTGCTGGAAAGGCTGGAAGACAACGTATGCAAGAGACCTGTTTAGAACAACGCCTGCCACATAGTAGGTGCTCAATAATAGAAGCTGCTAGAATTAAGCTCATGCCCAGTCCTATGTCTCTAAGTTCTCTCTCCTTTTCTGTTCTGAATAAAGTAAGGCAAGAACCCAAGTACCATGTAATAATATCTCAGGTGTTTTGGATGCCTTTTTGAAGACATCTGCCAAACTCCAGTTCAAAGCCACACCTTGATGAGTCCTAGGTCACCACTATCTTTTAGATAACAAATAAGCTAAAATCATTAAGGCCAGCTTCACCTTTAGCTTGCTTTACAGAATCTAGTCATTGTAGATACTTTTTGCCACCCAACAAATTCACAGAGACCAAGCCCAAGCATTGTGGAATACTGGCCACTCAAGCTAACAGGGGGAATCCACACAACCCCCACAACTCCACAATGGCCTCGTGTATGGGAACTCTGGGGACCCAGAGAATGTGAGTAACCCAACTGGCATCACCCTGCAAGGCAATGCGGGGTCCAAGGATGGTCAACCATATCATCCACTAGGCACTCCAGAACTGAGAGGGAATGTAAGGGGGAATCACCCCTTTCCAAGTGAGAGAATACAGAGGCAATCTGAAAACCCCAATCAGTTCAGCTTTCACTCAGCCTACTGTCTGTGTACAGTACCACAGTAAATTCTGGTTCACCCCCAAAGGCACTGTGTTTGTAGAGAGTCTTCAGTAAAGTAAAAAATGCCCTAAGGAAAAGAAGAGATCAGCTCAGTTTCCCCCAGTTGAGGGTGGCATTGACTGGCATGAGAGTGCTGGATATCAGGGGAGATTTGATAGGTCACCTGTAGCAAAAAGGGGGGCACATATGTAAGAAGAGAAACACTGGAGGCCAACTTCAGCAACATGATTTTATGTCGGGCAACTCAACACTCCCAAACTTTAACTGTGTGTGTGCACCAGCTGCACCTGGTGTATGAAAGAGGAGCTGGCCAATATTTATCTTTTTGTTCCATCCTTCACTCACTCACCTTTTTTTTTTTTTTTTTTTTTTTTTTTTTGAGATGGAGTCTCACTCTGTCGCCAGGCTGGAGTGCAGTGGTGCGGTCTCGGCTCACTGCAACCTCCGCTTCCCGCATTCAAGTGATTCTCCTGCTTCATCCTCCTGAGTAGCTGGGATTACAGGTGCCCGCCACCATGCCCAGCTAATTTTTGTATTTTTAGTAGAGATGGGGTTTCACCAAGTTGGCCAGGATGATCTCGATCTCTTGACCTTGTGATCTGCCTGCCTCGGCCTCCCAAAGTGCTGGGATTATAGGCATGAGCCACCGTGCCCAGCCCCCTCACTCTTAAAGGGCTTAAAATGTACGGATAATATTGTCCAATCAAAGCCAAAGAAACCATTCCAGTAGAAGAGTAACTATCGCATCTGAAAACCCACCCTGTTATATATTATTTCAATAGATGAAGATGAGAAGGGAAAAAGAGTCTTTGCTGATGAAAAGATGCATACAGAAACCAAGTCTGCTCAACCTCTGCGGTGTTTGCGCAATACTCCACGGTGCCCTGGATGGCACCTGGCAGAGAGTAGAGCCCAATAAACATTACATGAATGAATGATACAACCCAGAAAACATCTTCCAATTGTCAGACAAATGGACTTAAATGTCTAAAAAGCAAACCAGCAGACACACAGACACACACCAAACCAGCAAAGAAACGATTTGGTTCAAAAAGTGAAAGCAAAATGTGAAATAGTCACAGCAAATTTCAAAAGTTAAGAATATAAAAGTAAACCACTTTAATAAGCAGACAATGTGTATAACTTATACCAGTGGAACTTGCTAACATTTATAACAACCCACAAATATATCCTTGATGTCTATGATTCGAACATTCAGTTGAGCTGCCAACTTTTGATGAAGTTCTAGTTTAAAACATACTAGGGGAGAGTTCTATAACACATGGATTGGGACCACACACATTACCAAAGGGTTAATATTAGAAACAGTATTGACTAGTTTCATTCTGGTTGCTAAGCAACATTTCTTCCTTCCCCCAATGGTCTGAGAGAGGATAAAAAGGGCAGAAAATGAGAAATGTTGGAAAAACAGGAAAGTGAAATTCAATGGATCATAAGGTACAATTTGTAAGAAGAGTAAAAGAGGAAATAATTCTTGCAGGATGTACTAAGACATCAGTTGCTTTATGACATCATAAGAGTAACACATTGAGCCTCCAGCTCCAAAGAGAGAGAGTGGAAGATGAATGTCCCCTAATCCCTGCATAATGCTGCTCATGTTCAGTTCACACTTAGCCAGACACGCATGGGTCCAGGATGACAGCAAGCTGACCTGCATGACAGAACATTATAGCCCCCCTTCCAAAAAATCTATCAAGTTCACGAGGCCCAACCAAACCTTACCCACTGTAAGTCATTGTCCCATTCCTTAAAGGACCTTCCATTCCCTGCATATCCAAAGGGCCTCTGGTAGGCAATTCATGTACTCAACAGTATTGACTGCATGCTCTCCATGTGCCAGACACAGGGCTGGGTGCTGGAGAAGGGGGAGCAGGGCCCTTGACTGATCACTCACCAGTGTCCTTGATCCCTTTGGTCATCATCTCAGTGCCCCATTTTTGTCAGGATCCCATGATACAGCAATTAAAAAACCTTAAAGAATAACCTAGGAGATGTTCTAGGACAGACCCACAAGGCTACTGAACTGTTTGCTGCCTTTAATCTCCATCACGAATTATCCCTTTGAGTGAAGACCTCAAGTCCATGTTGAGAGTGAGAGAGGCCATGCTAGTGCGAGGACAGTGGGTATCTGGGAAATTGCTGTACCTTCTTTTTTTTTTTTTGAGACGGAGTCTCGCTCTGTCGCCCAGGCTGGAGTGCAGTGGCGCGATCTCGGCTCACTGCAAGCTCCGCCTCCCGGGTTCACACCATTCTCCTGCCTCAGCCTCTCTGAGTAGCTGGGACTACAGGCGCCCGCCACCACGCCCGGCTAATTTTTTTGTATTTTTAGTAGAGACGGGGTTTCACCGTGGTCTCGATCTCCTGACCTCGTGATCCGCCCGCCTCGGCCTCCCAAAGTGCTGGGATTACAAGCGTGAGCCACCGCGCCCGGCCAATTGCTGTACCTTCTGTTCAATTTTTGCTGTGAACTATAAGTACTCTAAAAAATAAAGTCTATTAAAAGAAGAAAGAGAGAGAAAAGTAAATTATTCAGAAGAAAAAACAAAACCTTGTCAACAAGCTCATTCTAAAATAAATGACCCAGAGAGGGCTACATATTAGTCTGTTAATATCCATTTTCATAGATTAGTTCATCAGACTAGCTTTTGCCTATTGTGTCCTGCAGGAACACAGATGATGGACAGGGCAGTTCTGACAGTGGGAAGAGACCTGGGAAACAGCTGGCACATATGGACTAGCTGGTAATTGGGGTGTGGGAAGAAACATGGGGAGGAGGGGAAATCAGAGGGTCCTGAGTGGAGTGAAGGGGTCCTCGACATCCAAACAGAGATGGGGAAAAGGGAAGAAAGGGCACCAAAAAGGACATAAACAAGATGCGTTTATCAGCAGGGGCCTTGATGCTGGTCCCCACGGGATGTTGGGGAAATTACTTAACCCTATCCCGGACTAAGTTTCTCCATCTATAGAATAAAAAGAACACTTAGCTTACAGCATTGGAAAAATTAAAAGTAATATATTTAAAGCACACCCCATGGTACCTGGCACAGAGTAAATGTTCAATAAACTCTAATCAACGTTATTATCATATATGGAGCCACTTTAAACATAAAGCACTAGTTTTAATTGTTAATAATTATTTATAGCTGTGTCTAAGACTGCTCCTGATTAACTGCCAATCTCACTCCTCTAAGCCAGTGTTTCCCTAATTTCAGTCATGCATGTACCACCCTTGTAATTTCTGCTCTATTCAAATGTCATCTATTGTAATCATTATTATTAATAATAGCAGTAATATAAGCCATAATAATAACAATAACGACAGAAATAATAACAATAAGAACAATGACTAATGTTCATGGGCTACTCATCACATGCCTGGCACTATTCTTAGAGCTTTAAAAGTACTAACCCATTTGGTCCTTACCACAACTCTGTGAGATGGGTACTATTATTAATGCCATTTTACAGATAAGCAAAGTGGTGCATGGAAAGTCATTTGGCCAGTAAGTGGCAGGTTACAGATTCAAACTCAGGCCCCAGGACCCACATTTAGCCACTGCACAGATTGCCTGGCTCATCTCTATATGCCTGCATTTACTTAATTTTTTAAACATTGATGCAGTTATATTTAGACTTAAAGAAAAGCATTATAACATTGTATCACACTGTAGGAGATCTGTGAAATCCTGGGTTTGATATGCTAATTATAACATGGTTGCATACAAAAAATTATAAGATTATTCAAATAAAAAATGTATTTGTGCCACCTAAAATCATCTAGGAAACAAAATTTAATACTGCTTTATGTACCTGGGAATTCCTTCAGCCTCAAGTCACAAAACCACAGGACAATACTGGCAACGCACTGGTAGTTCCGTGTGTCCATACCCATTCTCCACCTCCCGCTTTGTAACAGAACTTGGATTTTTATTTGGCATGTGGCTGCCAAGCTAAACGATTCCATTTTCCTTTCAGCTAGCTGTGGCTCTGTGACTAAACTCTGGCCAATGAGATGTCAAAGAATGTCTTACGTGTGACTTGCTGGAAGTTTCCTTAAGAGGTAATGAGACTGCTCTTTGTTCCTTCCTCCTCCCTGCTTCTTGAGGGAGGAATGAGCACAGAATGACAAGAGCACAAGCTGCCACCTTGAATCATGAGAAACTATGCTAAGAATGTCAGAGCTACAAAGAGAGGGAACCAGGGTTCCTCATGACACCATGAAATTATCACACCAGCCCTGCAATACTTCCATACTCCTTTTATGTGAAATAAATCTCTACAATGTTAAGTCACTGTTAACTTGAGCCCTTCTGTTACACGCAGCTAAGCCTCATTCTAATGAACACACCATCCATCCCTTGCTCCAGTGCCCTCCGTCTCCAACCAGGAATAACTCATGGAGAGGACCTGTCCCCTAAGTTGTAGCCAATGAACTTAATAGCCCTGGGACAATCAGCACTGCCATTCATGTGTCCATTTATAAACCACTCTCCTCCAAACACTTTATATGCAGTATTCCATTTAACTCCCCCAATGAACCTACAAGACAGGGACCATTATGACCATATCTCCACAGATGCGGAAACTGAGGCACAGAGAGGTTAGGTACCTTGTCCAAGGTCACATGACTAATAAGTGGCAGAGCCAGAATGCAACCCGGCAGTGTGACACCAGAGGATGAGTTCTCAACCCTGAGGCTCTCTCCCTGAAGTGAAACAGACATCAGACCTGGACCCTCAGAGGGACTGGCTTCTTCGAAGCTCAAAGGGCTCCACCATCATAGGCCGTGGGCAGCTCTCCAAAGGCTAAAGTGACTTTAGCCTCTCTAGAGATCACCCTGGGGGCCCTAGCAAACGCTTTCTGTCATCGTATTAACACTACTTTTTAATTAGGACCGGTGCAAACCTGATACTTAAGCAGAAATGTCTGTTTATTGATTTATTTTGTGTGTGGAAAAAAAATACTAAAAAGATGTCCAAAAAGAAGATTCAGAAAATCTTTGCTCCTGCCCCTCAGGAATTCAACTCAGCTCCCCAGATGCCCTGGACAGAGGGGGACGTGTGGCCCCCCACAGTCACCATGGAGTTAACTCATATTTCCCAGGCCTGGCACATGTTCAGTCAAAAACCTGGCGGAGTGCCTGTTGTTTACTGAAGCTGGGGAAGAAGCATCTGCAACATTACGAAAAGCATATTGTAAAAGGCAACACATGCAAATTAAACCTCTTGAGCTATGAGTAAATTGCTGGGAAAATTTATAACTCATTTAATAAAACTTGAAGTAAATACATAGTCTGGCTCCCAGGGAAAACAAAATATTTCCCACAATTCTCTTCCCTTTAAAAAAGGAAAAAAAATAAAGGAAGAAAAGGACCATCGAGCTAGACGGCTCTATCTAGTATGAAGTATAACTAGCAACTGTGGTGTGAGCAAACCCCATTTAGAGTTATGGGGCATTTCATACCCACGTGGGCAGTGCCATGCCCTCTGCTCTGGGAAGTTGACAATGTTCAGGCCTAAGACATTTCCACAATAATCCATGATTGTGTTTATCCAACAAAGCTCTACTGAGCATCTTCTATTCATTAATTCACCCAACAAGGGTTTATTCAGTATCTACCAGACAGGCATTGTAATGTGGCCATTAGGAACACATGCTCTGGAGCCTTGAATCCAGACTCTGCCACTTACTAGCTGCATGACCTTCAGCTATTGCATTCATAAATCCTCCATGCCTCAGTTTCCTCATCAGTAAAATGGGAATAATAATAATATCCACATCCTGTGGTCATTGTAAACACTAAATGGCTTAATATATGTGAAGGGCTTGGGACAATGCCTAGCAAATAGTAATACTTTGACAAATGTTAACTGCTTATTAGTTATTAGCTGGTATTATGGTTCAGCCCCTCTGCCAGGTGCAGGGGGCATAGGATTGAACAAACAAGGTAGGTGAAGGCCCTGGCTCATGGAGTTTATACTCTACTGAGGGCAGACAGAAAATACACATTTAGGCAAATGAATAAACAGCACTTGTGAAGATAATAATATGTGATCTGAAGAAAACAAAAAATCAACAGAATAGACAGAGACTGCCAGTTATAAGTGGGTTATATGAGTGTTTGAGGAGGCAATATTTGAGTTAAGACCTAAATGATAAGAAGGAACCAACTTAACCAAGAATGTTGTATACAAAAGGAATAGCTTTTTAAAGATTCTAAGATGAATGAATGAATGAATGAATAGGTTTGTTCTTTTTGAGTGACCACACAAGGCCAAGGGGCCTGGCATGTACAGAGTAGAGAGAGTTCTGCAGGGATGAAGTGGGAGATGTTGACAGGACCAGACCAGACCAGGCCTTACAGGCCATGGAAGGACTTTGGATTTTACACCAAGTGCAACAGGTAACTGCTGGAGGGAATTCAGAAAGAGAGTGAAGGAGCTGATTGACAATTTGAATGCCCACTCTGGCTGCCATGTGGCAAACAGATTGTAGGAAGAAAAGAAGAAAAGGGATAGAGCAGTTTGGAAGCTACTACTGTTGTCCCGGAAATATGTAATGGTGGCTTGGCCCAGGGTGGTGATGGAAGAGATTCAGGAAACATTTTAGAATTAGAGCTGACAGGACTCTGATGAATTGGAAATGGTGGTGAAGGAAAGAAAGAAAGAAAGAAAAAATGACTCTGATTTTGGAGAGGTCTGGGATGCTCATCAGCCTGACAGATGCTGTAGAATATTGAGCAGACATGATTTCTATTCGAAAAGAACTTTTGAGATAGTTGGTCACAGCAGCCTAATACACACAACATAGAACCAAAGGAAGATGTGACAGAAGTGCCTCTGTTCATGATTCAGAGTTCAAGGCCCAAAGAAAGGAGAGCATGCCATGGGCAGTTTTCATGGAAGGCCACAGAAAACAGGGTACCCAATCTGTCCTTGAAGGACACAGTCCCTGGCACTCCACAAAGAGTGTCACATGAGCACACATATAGAAGAGGAAAGCCCAGAATGGTCCACCCCAAAGAAACAAGGAAAGTCACTCCACAGAGACGATTCCTCTATCCAATTCACTGCTGTTTTACTGAACCATATCCTGGAGGTCTGGTGCTGAAGGGAAAGTGGGAGGCAGGTAATGACCTCACTCCTATTGGGTCATCTTTGTTTCCATCCTTCAGAAAAAAATCAGGAAGTCCTGGGAAACAACCATCAGTGTAGAGGCACTCAGGCAAGTTGGGCAGTGGGACAGTGGCTTAGAGCCCAGGGCCTTCAGCCCCCTAGAGCTGCGTGACCTAGACAAGTTACTTCTCCAGTCCTCAGTGTCTATAGAATGGGGTAATTATGGTACAGCATCTACCATGCAGGATTCAGTAAAATAACTCCATCCCAAAGGACTTAGTACAATGCCTGACCTAAGATGAAAGTTATCAGTAGTTTTTATTTAAAGAAATGCTGGTCCTTCCATAGCATCCTGTAGATCATCTGTCATAGCTTGTACATACTTGGTGGTCATCGCTCATTAAAGCATCCATCTTCCTCATTGGTTTTTAAATACACAAGTGAACTTTTTGGGGATTGTGCATCATTATTATCAGCAGCTAATACAGTGCCTTCCATTAATCCTCATCATGGTAATAATACTGCAATTATTATCTACGGTATATATTTAGTAAATTCTCACTATGTGCCAGGTATTATGCTAAGCATGTTGTAGGTATGAAATTTTAGGGGACAGGATGGCAGTTAGGAGCATAGAATCCTTCCTTTTGAATCTCTGTTCCATTGCTTACTACCGGTCTGACCTTTGGCAAATAACCTTTCTACAACTCAGTTTCCTCATCGGCAAAATGAAGAAAAAGCAATACCTACCTCATTGAGCTGCTGGGAGGATTGAATGAATTCATGAATGTGAAATTCTTAGAATAGGCCTGGCCCTTAGTATAAGGCTATAAAAGCAATAATCATGATTATCAATAACAGTAACCCTGTAAGTTAGGTGCTGCTATCCCTATTTTACAGACAAAGAAACAAAGGCACAGAGAAGTTCAATAACCACCCAAATGGCCACAGGTTTACTAAGAGGTAGAATCAGGATTTGCACTCAAGCAGTCTAACTCCAGAAAGGAAATGACTAACAATGATATGTTGGAGGTAGCAATGTTGGGCATCCCACTTTGCTGTGTAGCTCATCCCCTGAATGCTTTGGGCCTGAACACCATGAGCCATGGTCAAAGTCAGGCTCAGCAAGGTGTGTCTGCCTCCCCTCCATGTTGCCCCAGGGAACAAGTTAGGTGGAACCAAGACACATTTGTGGATGGCAGAGATGCTATATCTGCAGGGGAAATTAACAGAAGAAAGAATAAGAAAACTGGGGACAATGGAATACCACAGATAGAAGATGCAAAAGTGGCCCCTTTAAAAGTGAAAAATGTGTTGTTTGTAGTTTTGCCAACATCTATAAGATGACTACTGGGGTTGTTCAAACTATGTGCCAAGCCCTGGCAGGAGAGCTCAGACCAATAGGTAAGTTCGGCTCCACGAACGACCTATATCAAGCTCACATGCTCAGGCATTTTGGGGCCCCTTTCGTAGAGATTCCGTCTAAATCCAGGTTGCTTTCAACTATAGAACCTTTTCCTTTGGGTTCAGGTGGCCTTTCTCCTCCACCTCCTGGGGTACTTCTGACCCCCACGACCCCACCGCCCCCAAGTCATGGTGCTGTCATTATTCATCTTAATTCAGCTGCCATAATACTACATAAAGAATGAGGGCTGCCAGGCACGATGGCTCACACCTGTAATCCCAGCACTTTGGGAGGCCAAGGAATTTGAGACCAGCCTGGCTAACATGGTGAAACCCTGTTTCTACTAAAAATACAAAAAGTTAGCCGGGCGTGGTGGCGGGTGCCTGTAATCCCAGCTACTTGGGAGGCTGAGGCAGGAGAATCGCTTGAACCTGGGAGATGGAGGTTGCAGTGAGCGGAGATCATGCCATTGTACTCCAGCTTGAGCCACAAGAGCAAAACTCCATCTCAAAAAAAAAAAAAGGACAAGGGCACAGGCCTCACCTGTCCAGCAGGTCATTATGATTTCTGTGTCTCCTTACACAGTGGAAAAAAAGACAGTGATGGCATATGAGAACTGCACATAGCTTAAGGCCTTGAGGCGACAGTGTCACATAGTCCTGAGTTTGAATCCCAGCTCTGTCACTTACTTGCTGCATGGCCTTAGGCAAGTTACTTGAGCTATTTAATGAATCTGAGCCTCAGGTGCCTCATCACTAAAATGGGATGAAAAATAGTACCTACTGCAGGACTACTGGAAAATGAGTGGAGAGTGGATGTGAAACACTCGGCACAGTGCCTAGAACATAAGAACTCATAAACAGGAGTAGCTGCTGCTGCTGCTGCTGCTATTGTTGTTAAAGTGGTTTCGTCCTGAAAGGACTTACTCCCAATATAGTCTTAATTTCCCCAGTGTAGCACGCAGGGTAGAGGAACTCAACACAACCTCTTAACTGGAACTTACAGAAGCGACATTCCAGGAAGCCCCAGCCCCAGCCCCAGCCCAAGCCCCAGCCCCAGCCCCAGCCCCTCACATGCCTATTTGTGTGGGCTGCAGATGGTGGCAGAGGAGACTTGGAGATCCCAGCACAGGGGAACTTTATAAACTCCTGACAATTCCTCTAAGAATAAAGGCAGAAGATGACGGCTTCTGACGCACACTGCTGCAGGCCTCTCTCCGATCTCTCATGTATTTGGACATCCCTCAGGCCCATCAGAATCCAGAGACTACTGTCTGCTGACTGACAACAGAAAGAGAAATTTAGAGGTGTGAGTGAAATGACAGAGCTGTCACGGCTGCCTCTGAAACGACTCTTTTCTTAAAGAAAGAAAAGATAACAGTAAAAAAAAAAAAAAAAAAGAAAATTCTCAGACAGCTGCTATATCCTGTCACAGTTGCTGAGAGAGGTTTTTTGTATTGTTTTTCAAAAACGCTTCGGATGAATTTTTAAAATGAGAAGGGGAAAATAACCCAAATTTTAATCTCAAGTCTTTTATATGAATAGGATAGGATTTGGGGATAAGTTTTTTCCTTGGGACACTATAGAGGAAAATGTCAGCTAGATAGTCTTCCCTGGGGTAAAGGAGAGTTTTTCTCGCTCTTTAAAAAATATTCATTAAAAAAAAAATCCCAAACTCCAAAATCCAGACTCCAAAGTCTCCTTCTTTCCTTTCACTGGGACCAGCTCATGAACTCAGATCCTAATTCTTAGGTGGACTTATAACCAACTAATACCATAGTAGTCATCATCCCCGGGCTGCTATAATTCTAGCACATCAAAGTCATGTGTTTGTCAAACATTCAGAAAACAGCTGAAGCGATACATCCAAGAGCCAGATCTCACTCTCCCTTTCTTGCCAGCCAATATTTCCTCTAGTGTTAGTTATTTTAAATGTCTTGTTTCTTTCTTTGACATCTGAAATATGAAAGACTGACCATTTGGAGGGTTTTCTTAAAAACAAACCACTCTCCAGATGGAAATCCACAGGCTGACAACATCCAGCAACCCTTTAACCACACGGAAGTCTTTGGCCAAAAAGATCACGTTTCAAAGGCTCCCATTTTGTTGGGTTTTCTGAGAACCCTAACTTCACTATAACCATGAGAAGAAAGAGAATCCCAATCTCACCCACAGGTCAAGCACAGCCCAGAAAGGAATGCCTTTATTAAGATAATGTCTTGAAATACCCAATAATTCTAATAGCAACTAAAAAAACAGATCATAATAGATGGAAGGAAATTGCAGTTGGAGTACTTTTCCAAGAGTCCAAGAGGGCCAGAATAAGAAACCCCATCCTTGCTTGTAAAACACTCCAGGAGAACCACAAGCTTACACTGAATTGCTGATTGATGTAACACTTGGATTAGAAATATACCACATGAAATACAATTTCCAGAGAGGAAAAGGAAGTTCTTGATGAGCCTGGTGAAAGAGTGATAAAAGCTTCACTCAAGGCTTCCACTTTAGTATCAGATTGTGGGAAACTGTCATTGAAACAACCCAACGGCGTCCATTAGCCATTAATCGACGAGCACTACATAAACCCTTAACACCTCGGCTAAGAGAAGGCCCCATAATCACCCTGTTTTCCTGCTGCGAGAAGGGAGAAGGGAAAACAGCAGATGGGGAGGTTGTCTATAGCTACCCCAAGAACAAAAGACATTCTTCTTGATGGGGAGAGAAAGGGAAGAAGGAAATGTCCAAAGGAAGGAGAAAACAGACCAATGTGAATTTCTTCTCTTTTTTCACCAATATCTCTACATGGCAGTACTGACTCAGGGGTGCTGAGAAACCACTCACTATGGAAGAGCAAAGGGAATAGTATTGGACCAGGAGTGAAAAGACTGGGTCCTGGTTTTCGCATTTACTATCTGTGACTAAGGGCTCATTGGTCACCTTCTCCAGGCCTTCATATCCCCAGCTCTAGACCCAGGGCAACAACTACTGCCCTTTCTACCTTCTCAGGTTATTTAGAATACCCAATATAACAATGGCTGTGAAAGTATTTTCAAGATTTTTAAACACTGAACAAATAGAAGGCACCACTACTTCTTTAGATGTTATGGAAGTTAGGACTCAAGA